>NC_048580.1:62029627-62142127 GCF_013265735.2 Oncorhynchus mykiss
GCACGTCTACAGAGGATGCATTTCAATCAATCAATCTTTATGTATGTAGCACGTCTACAGAGGATGCATTTCAATCAATCAATCTTTATGTATGTAGCACATCTACAGAGGATGCATTTCAATCAATCAATCTTTATGTATGTAGCACGTCTACAGAGGATGCATTTCAATCAATCAATCTTTATGTATGTAGCACGTCTACAGAGGATGCATTTCAATCAATCAATCTTTATGTATGTAGCACATCTACAGAGGATGCATTTCAATCAATCAATCTTTATGTATGTAGCACGTCTACAGAGGATGCATTTCAATCAATCAATCTTTATGTATGTAGCACGTCTACAGAGGATGCATTTCAATCAATCAATCTTTATGTATGTAGCACGTCTACAGAGGATGCATTTCAATCAATCAATCTTTATGTATGTAGCACGTCTACAGAGGATGCATTTCAATCAATCAATCTTTATGTATGTAGCACGTCTACAGAGGATGCATTTCAATCAATCTTTATGTATGTAGCACGTCTACAGAGGATGCATTTCAATCAATCAATCTTTATGTATGTAGCACGTCTACAGAGGATGCATTTCAATCAATCAATCTTTATGTATGTAGCACGTCTACAGAGGATGCATTTCAATCAATCAATCTTTATGTATGTAGCACGTCTACAGAGGATGCATTTCAATCAATCAATCTTTATGTATGTAGCACGTCTACAGAGGATGCATTTCAATCAATCAATCTATGTATGTAGCACGTCTACAGAGGATGCATTTCAATCAATCAATCTTTATGTATGTAGCACGTCTACAGAGGATGCATTTCAATCAATCAATCTTTATGTATGTAGCACGTCTACAGAGGATGCATTTCAATCAATCAATCTTTATGTATGTAGCACGTCTACAGAGGATGCATTTCAATCAATCTTTATGTATGTAGCACGTCTACAGAGGATGCATTTCAATCAATCAATCTTTATGTATGTAGCACGTCTACAGAGGATGCATTTCAATCAATCTTTATGTATGTAGCACGTCTACAGAGGATGCATTTCAATCAATCAATCTTTATGTATGTAGCACGTCTACAGAGGATGCATTTCAATCAATCAATCTTTATGTATGTAGCACGTCTACAGAGGATGCATTTCAATCAATCAATCTTTATGTATGTAGCACGTCTACAGAGGATGCATTTCAATCAATCAATCTTTATGTATGTAGCACGTCTACAGAGGATGCATTTCAATCAATCTTTATGTATGTAGCACGTCTACAGAGGATGCATTTCAATCAATCAATCTTTATGTATGTAGCACGTCTACAGAGGATGCATTTCAATCAATCTTTATGTATGTAGCACGTCTACAGAGGATGCATTTCAATCAATCAATCTTTATGTATGTAGCACGTCTACAGAGGATGCATTTCAATCAATCAATCTTTATGTATGTAGCACGTCTACAGAGGATGCATTTCAATCAATCAATCTTTATGTATGTAGCACATCTACAGAGGATGCATTTCAATCAATCAATCTTTATGTATGTAGCACATCTACAGAGGATGCATTTCAATCAATCAATCTTTATGTATGTAGCACATCTACAGAGGATGCATTTCAATCAATCAATCTTTATGTATGTAGCACGTCTACAGAGGATGCATTTCAATCAATCAATCTTTATGTATGTAGCACATCTACAGAGGATGCATTTCAATCAATCAATCTTTATGTATGTAGCACGTCTACAGAGGATGCATTTCAATCAATCAATCTTTATGTATGTAGCACGTCTACAGAGGATGCATTTCAATCAATCAATCTTTATGTATGTAGCACGTCTACAGAGGATGCATTTCAATCAATCAATCTTTATGTATGTAGCACGTCTACAGAGGATGCATTTCAATCAATCAATCTTTATGTATGTAGCACGTCTACAGAGGATGCATTTCAATCAATCTTTATGTATGTAGCACGTCTACAGAGGATGCATTTCAATCAATCAATCTTTATGTATGTAGCACGTCTACAGAGGATGCATTTCAATCAATCTTTATGTATGTAGCACGTCTACAGAGGATGCATTTCAATCAATCAATCTTTATGTATGTAGCACGTCTACAGAGGATGCATTTCAAAGTGCTGAAAGAAAGAAAAGAATAAAAGGCAAACACAAGTTTTCTATACAAATAACAAAATGAAGATAGACAAGAATACAATAAAGAGACAAATGTATTCTATTTATATAGAATGAGATCAAATAAATAGTTGTGTTTGTGGTACGTAGCTTATGCCTACCCATACCATAACCCCACCACCACCATTGGGCACTCTGTTCACAATGTTGACCTCAGCAAAACGCTCACTCACATGACACCATACACGTGGTCTGCGGTTGTGAGGCCGGTTGGACGTACTGCTAAATTCTCTAAAACGACATTGGATGCGGCTTATGGTAGAGAAATTAACATTAAATTCTTTGGCAAAAGCTCTGGTGGACGTTCCTGCAGTCAGCATGCCAATTGCACGCTCCAACAAAACTTGAGACATCTGTGGCATTGTGTTGTCTGACAAAACTGCACATGTTGGAGGGGCCTTTTATTGTCCCCAGTACAAGGTGCACATGTGTAAATATCATGCTGTTTAATCAGCTTCTTGATATGCCACACCTGTCAGGTAGATTATCTTGGCAAAGTAGAAATGAGCACTAACAGGGATGTAAACAAATTTGTGCAAAACATTTGAGAGAAATATGCTTTTTGTGCATGTAAAACTTTTCTGGGATCTTTTATTTCAGCTCATGAAACATTGGACCAACACTTTACATGTTGCGTTTATATTTTTGTTCAGTGTAAAAGCATGGCTAAAAATATCTATCCTAAGGTTTCTTAAAAATGTCTACAGTTTCTGAGGCCCTCAGATTCTCTGGCAGGCTATTCCAAAGGCCAAGACGATAGTGACTGACCAAATGCTTTGGTTTTGACCTTTGGAACCACTAAAAGACCAGAGGAACACGCACATACAAGGTCTGAGAGACCGACCGGGCAAATATACTAAAATACACAGAAAACATGTATTTAAATAACAAATACTCAAATACACGTGTATTTGAACCCAGGTCTGGTTAACTTTATGTGTGAATTGTGACAGAGGGGGTCATGTTTACCAAGAGAGCTCCTCTTTGATTGGCCGTGCCATCATAACACAGACAACCTTTGACGTCCATGTCTTCCTGAGTCAAACTGGGTCAGGGGCCTGGTCTGTGGTTAAACTGCAGGGTCAGGTTACAGCCATGTGGAACCCCAATATGGGGGTCGACCCATAACCCATAACCTCTACACCCTGACCCTTAGCTCTAACATATCAGTCAAACTATAGCACCAAGTGACACCCCATTCCTCATGTAGTGCACTACTTCTGGCCAGTTCCACTTTTCGCTCGCTTCCAGACCAGAAGTAATTGGAATGATTGACATGAGGAGTTATGGGATACTTGAGAGGGTCTCTTGAAATGAGACAGTCTGGAGTCAGGAGGGTAAAGCAACCCCTCCCTCCCTATCTCTCTCTCTCTCTCAATTCAATTCAATTTAAGGGCTTTATTGGCATGCGAAACATATGTTTACATTGCCAAAGCAAGTGAAATAGATAATAAACAAAAGTGAAATAAACAATAAAAATGAACAGTAAACATTAAGTTACAAAATAATAAAGACATTTAAATTGTCATTTTATGTCTATATACAGTGTTGTAATGATGTGCAAATAGTTAAAGTACAAAAGAGAAAATAAATCAACATAAATTTGGGTTGTATTTACAATGGTGTTTGTTTTTCCTGGTTGCCCTTTTCTTGTGGCAACAGGTCACAATCTTTTTTTTCTTTTTTTTCTTTTTTCTTTTACCCCGTTTTCTCCCCAATTTCGTGGTATCCAATTTTTTTAGTAGCTACTATCTTTTCTCATCGCTACAACTCCCGTACGGGCTCGGGAGAGACAAAGGTTGAAAGTCATGCGTCCTCCGATACAGAACCCAACCAAGCCGCACTGCTTCTTAACACAGCGCGCATGCAACCCGGAAGCAAGCCGCACCAATGTGTCGGAGGAAACACCGTGCACCTGGCAACCTTGGTTAGCGCGCACTGCACCCAGCCCGCCACAGGAGTCGCTGGTGCGCGATGAGACAAGGATATCCCTACCGGCCAACCCCTCCCTAACCCGGACAATTGTGCGTCGCCCCACGGACCTCCCAGTCGCGGCCGGTTATGACAGAGCCTGGGCGCTAACCCAGAGTCTCTAGTGGCACAGCTGACGCTGCAGTACAGCGCCCTTAACCTCTACGCCACCCGGGAGGCCCCCAGGTCACAAATCTTGATGCTGTGATGGACCCGGTGGTAATTCACCCAATAGATATGAGAGTTTATTAAAAAAATAAAAAAAAATATTTGTGAGTCTGTGTAATCTGAGGGAAATATGTGTGTCTAAATTTTCAAACATTTGGCAGGAGGTTAGGAAGTGCATCTCAGTTTCCCATCTCATTTTGTGGGCATTGTGCACATAGCCTGTCTTCTCTTGAGAGACAGGTCTGCCTATGGCGGCATTTCTCAATAGCAAGGCTATGCTCACTGAGTCTGTACATAGTCAAAGCTTTACTTAATTTTGGGACAGGCATAGAATGCTTCCGTGCTTTCTGTCTCAGTTCATTCACTGCCTCATTTAGGTGTCCAGTTGAGCTTATTTTTAAGTAATTGTAGTGTGTGCAGTACTCTTTTTATGTTGTACCAATTGAGAACTTTGGTCTAATTCCCTTAGATCTGGATATTTTCTGCAACATCATTATTTTAGTGTTTTTGGTGTTTACTCCCAGGGCCCGGGTCTGGCAGTACTGTTCTAGCTGGTCCAAACTCTGCTGTAGGCCATGTGCTGAGGGTGACAGCAGGCACAGGTCATCTGTGAAGATGCGTATGCATTCAACCTATGAATTGTGGAGACTAACACCAATGGCTGAGGATTTTTCTAAAATGGCCAATTCATTGACGTAAATATTGAAGCGCGCAGGGCATAGATTGCAACCCTGGCAAAGGCCCCATTCCTGGTTAAAGAATTCTGTTGTTTTTTTGCCAATTTTGATGCTACACGTATTTATTTAATTATGTAATATGTTTTACCCCTAACACCACTTTCAATAACTTTGTGAACAATCCTGTATGCCAAATAGTATCAAATAATTTTTGAAAGTCAATAAAGACAGCATAAAAGTTGGTATTATTTTGGTGGACATGTTTATCTATCAGGGTGTTTAGGGTGTAAATACGATCGGTTGTGCTATGTTTTGGTATAAATCCACTTTGGTTTTTACCCAGGACATTGTGTTTATTAAGGAAGTTTAGAACTCTCACATTTATATTACAGAAAACCTTCCCCAGGTTACCATTCACACAAATGCCTCTGTAATTGTTTGGATCAAATTTGTGTCCTTCCTTAAATATTAGGGTTATGAGTCCTCGGTTCCAGATGTCAGGAAAATAACCTACACTCAGGCTCAAATTAAACAGTTTTAATGTAGCCCATTTACATTTTGCACAAGTGAATATGAGCATCTCATTTAGGATACCATCTGATCCGCTTCCTTTTTAAAATTTGAGGGCCTGAAGTTTGTTGGGAAGTCTATGGATTTAGATTTAGATTTAAAAACAGGTCACGGGCAGACAGAGGTCAGTAGTCCAGAGCAGTGTCTGAAGTTACAGAACGGCAGACAGGCTCAGGGTCAATTCAGGCAGAATTGTCAAAAACCAGGAAAGCTAGAAAACAGGAACTAGAGACAGCCAGGAGCTCGGGAAAAAACGCTGGTAGGCTTGACGAAACAAAACAAATTGGCAACAGACAAACAGAGAACACAGGTAGAAGTACATTGGGGATAATGGGGAAGATGGGTGACACCTGGAGGGGGTTGAGACAAACACAAAGACAGGTGAAACAGATCAGGGTGTGACAGTTGTACAGTTTACTGGGCTGTGAATGTGTCTCTCTCTCCACCCACACCGACCAAATGTTGATTTGATGTTTGTCTGCCGTTCGTTCAGCACGGTGTGTTTGAGGGACCACCCCGCTATATATAGAATCAGTTTGAAAACTATGGCTGGCAATGTGTTCAGAGGTCCTATGTACTCTCGTCCAGCAAACGCTGCCGTTGTGTCCGTGTCTTAAGGGAGTGACCAGTGGTCTGGGGATTGTTAGTTTGTGTTGACTGTTTGTTTTAGCTTCAGGGTGGGGTTCAGGATTAAACTCGGAGGGCCACGTTCTTCCATGTTCACCTAAATAGACAGGTTCTAACTTGACTTAAACTCTTTTTCTGAATGGGTAACATAGGTCATCTACAAATGTCCCCCAGGGGAGTCCGTATTGCACGTTTTTCCATTTATTTCCAGATCATTTTCATTTCCTTCTTTTAGGTTTCCACATATATAGACTTTATTGACATTTAACATCCCCCTGCCTCTGTTAAACTGAATGTAACAGGAAGACACTGAGTCATCCTCTGTCCATACATAGTGTACAGGATGTTATGAGGAGAGTGCAGCAGAAGCAGGCTACTTGTGACCAGGCTGTAGTTTAGCTCCCGAGTCAGGAAAAAGCAGCTGATGAGCTGGTTAACTCCTTGTCTCTGGGTATAAGACAGGTTTGAGCCGCTGCCTCCTGTTGCTGTGTGGCTGTGAGCAGAGTTTAAGTGGTTTCTCTCCCTCTTTCTCCCTCAATCACTAAATCTTTCACTCTCTTTATCTCTTACTGTTTGTCTCTGTCTTTCCCTTTCTCTCGTCTTCCCCCTTAATCCCTCTTTCATGTATTTTTTTCTTGCGTAGTTTGAATATATTAGCTATAAAATCATCTATGAAACAAAATGAACAGTTATTAATCCCTTTTTCTCTTTAATAATGTTCTTGTTCACTCTGAGTTCTCTCTGTTGTTCAGACACACCCTAGTATACTCTGGAGTGTGTCAGTTGAATTTCCACCACTACCCTCCACTCCTCCTTCTCTCGCTCCTCCACTCCTCCCTCTCCTCTCGCTCCTCCACTCCTCCCTCTCCTCTCGCTCCTCCACTCCTCTACTTGCCTTTGGTAGGCGCTGGCCTGCTCTCAACCAATCAGATCTCGTAAACGTGGTCTTACCCCCTAACATACATAATGCAGACAAAACATTCTGGAACTCACTACGTATTTTCTGATATCCACAAAATAACACAAATACGATATGTAAGATATCTCAAAATGAGTTTTGATACCAAGTTAATAGTTCTGTCACACACAGAGAGCAGACATATGAACAGTATCTTAGAGACAAGGATAAGAGGAGGAGGAGAATTTTAAAAATATTTAAAAAATACCATACAAGCTTCCTCAACAACTGAAGTTCTGAAACCCCCATCGTCTTGTGACTTCGACTTCCTTCCTCTGCTGAAAACGCTGCAGAGCGCATGTGCATGCACACATTCACACACACACGCACACACACAAACATACACATACAGAATGACTGCACAGAGCCCACACACAGCGCTGGTAGGGTCTTTGTTTATCAAAAAAGATCACCACAGATTTGTGGGGGCAGGGTATATACGTGTGGCTCGAAGTCTGTCAGGAAGAGAGAGAGATAGAGAAAGACAGTGAGCGAGAGACGAGAGAGAGATTTCATGTTGAATCTTATGAAAAGAGGAACTCTTTTTGTTAATCTTCTCTTGTATGAGGTTTTTCAGAGTATAAAAAATATACAGTGTATTCCGAAAGTATTCAGACCCCTTCACTTTTTCCACATTTTGTTACGTTACAACCTTATTCTAAAATGTATTAAATAGTGTTTTACCCCTCATCAATCTACACCCTGTAATGAGAAAGGAAAACAGATTTTTAGAAATGTTAGCAAATGTATTTAAAAAAAACTGAAATATCAAATTTACATAAGTATTCAGACCCTTTACACAGTACTTTGTTGAAGCACCATTGGCAGCGATTACAGCCTCCAGTCTTCTTGGGTATGACGTTACAAGCTTGGCACACCTGTATTTGGGGGAGTTTCTCCCATTCTTCTCTGCAGATCCTCTCAAGCTCTGTCAGGTTGGAAGGGTAGCATCGCTGTACAGCTATTTTCAGGTCTCTCCAGAGATGTTCGATCAGGTTCAAGTCCGGGCTCTAGCTGGGCCACTCAAGGACATTCAGAGACTTGTTCCGAAGCCACTCTTGTGTTGTCTTGGCTGTGTGCTTAGGTTCATTGTCCTGTTGGAAGGTGAACCTTCGCCCCAGTCTAAAGTCCTGAGCGCTCTGGAGCAAGTTTTCATCAAGGATCTCTTTATACTTAGCTCTTTATAATTCTCGATCTTGACTAGTCTCCCAGACGCTGCCGCTGAAAAACATTCCCTCAGCATGATGCTGCCACCACCATGCTTCACCAGATTACCAGGATGTGTACTCCGAGCATGCGCTGACCAACTGGCAAGTGTCTTCACTGACATTTTCACCTGTCCCTGACCGAGTCTGTAACACCAACATGTTTCAAGCAGACCACCATAGTCCCTGTGCCCAAGTACACCAAGGTAACCTGCCTAAATGACTACCGACCCGTAGCACTCATTTCTGTAGCCATGAAGTGCTTTGAAAGGCTGGTCATGGCTCATATCAACACCATTATTCCAGAAACCCTAGACCCACTCCAATTTGCATACCGCCCTAACAGATACACAGATGATGCACTCTCTATTGCACTCCACACTGCCCTTTCCCACCTGGACAAAAGAAACCCCTATGTGAGAATGCTATTCATTGACTACAGCTCAGTGTCCAACACCATAGTGTCCTCAAAGCTCATCACTAAGCTAAGGACCCTGGGACTCAACACCTCCCTCTGCACCTGGATCCTGGACTTCCTGACGGGCCGCCCCCAGGTGGTAAGGGTAGGTAACAACACATCTGCTCTATCAGAGTGAGAATCGGGTTCTTGGTCACCTCCCTGACCAAGGCCCTTCTCCCCTGATTGCTCAGTTTGGCCGAGCGGCCAACTCTAGGAAGTGTCTTGGTGGTTCCAAACTTCCATTTAAGAATGATGGAGGCCACTGTGTTCTTGGGGACCTTCAGTGCTGCAGAAATTTTTTGGTATCCTTCGACACAATCCTGTCTCGGAGCTCCACAGACAATTACTTTGACCTCATCGCTTGGTTTTTGCTCTGACATGCACTGTCATCTGTGAGACCTTATATAGACAGGTATGTGTCTTTCCAAATCATGTCCAATCATTTGAATTTACAAAAGGTGGACTCCAATCAAGTTGTAGAAACATCTCAAGGATGATCAATGGAAACAGGATGCACCTGAGCTCAATTTCGAGTCTCATGGCAAAGGGTTTGAATATTTATGTAAATAATGTATTTCTGATTTTGGTGTTTTTATACATTTGCAAACATTATGGGATATTGTTTTTAGGTTGAAAAATGTCTTCATCCATTTTAAGTACAGACCACCCCTCATCTCTGTCAAACGCTCCCTAAGACACTTCAGTGAGCTGGCCTTTCTAATCGACCTGGCCGGGTATCCTGGAAGGATATTGAGTCCGTCAGTAGAGGATGCCTGGTTATTCTTTAAAAGTGCTTTTCTCTTATTATGGTTCTTGATTTGTCGTTCATTTTTAGGTTCATGATAAGCAGGCAGATATGGTGCACAGGGTTTTTTATTTATATCAATGCATCATCGGGAATATAAGGTCATAAGTCTCAATGTAAACAGACTGGGGAGTAACATCAAGAGAAGTAAGGTAATAGCAAAGATGAAACGGGAGAGAGTTGACATACTATTGTGGCAGGAAACTCACTTATCCACACCTGAACACGAGAAACTCAAGAAAATGGGATATAGGAACACTTTTTTTTCTTCTTACAAAATGGGTAGAAGGGGAGTTGCAATCTTGATCCCAAATTCAGTTAATTTTGAGTTTATGTCAGAAATAAAAGACAAGGAGGGTAGATTTATACTTGTTAAATGTAAACTGGAAAACCAGGAAGTTACATTATTTCATGTATACGCACCCCCAGGGAGTGACATGGTCTTCTACGGGAAGGTGTTTGATTTAATTACCACAGAAACCACTGGCACTCTTATCTGTGGAGGGGACTTTAACACAATTCTAAACTCAAAATTGGACAGCACAAACCAAAATAGGAAAATGAGCCTAGTTGCCAAAAAGATCAATAGGATACTGCAGGATCTAGGACTGCTCGATGTATGGCATGACACCCACAAGACCGATAAGGAATATACTTTTTACTCAGCCCGCCACACTGAATACTCCAGGTTAGACTACTTTTTCATGTACAGTGCAGATAGAAACAGGCTTAAGGATTGTAGGATCGGGCAGAGTGACTTATCAGATCATAATGGAGTTTACCTTACTCTACACCTTGATAGCAAACAAAGAAATACTATATGGAGACTTAATACATGCATGCTGAATGATCCAGCATTCAAGGAATCAATAAAGACAGAATTGAACATCTATCTGGAGAATAATGATAATGGGGAAGTATCTCCTGCTATATTGTGGGATGCAGCTAAGGCGGTTATTAGAGGGAAGATCATAGCCACATCATCTCTCAAGAAAAAGGTTAAAGCACAGAAACGGCTGAAATTACAGGAAACCCCAAGAAACTTAGAACGATCTCATCGTCAATACAAAGACCCTCTTATATTACGAGACATTCAAAAGGTAAAACAGGAAATTGACCAGATTTATAGAGAAGAAGTAGAGAAAAAGCTTAGGTTCCTGAAACGACGATATTATGAAGCAGGCGCAAAGGCAACCAAATTACTAGCATGAGACTCAGGAAACAACCAGCACACAATACAATTTTCAAAATAAAAGACCCCAAAACAAAAAAGATCACATGCAAATGAGATGAAATACAGAATGCATTTGAATCATATTAAACAAATCTGTACAAGCAACCAGAGAAGGCAGATGCACAGACAATAGAGCACTTTTTGAACTCACTTGATCTCCCCTCAATTGGGACAGAGCAAAATGATAGACTAACTTTAGAAATATCCACCGAAGAAATTAATAAAGCAATATCTCAACAAAAAGTCAACAAGTCTCCAGGCACTGATGGCTTCCCTTCAGAATGGTTCAAGACCTTCAGAGAACAATTAGCACCTCTACTTAAGGCCTATTTTAACTGAACTCTGAGGGAGGGGGGTCTCCCACCATCATGGAGAGAGGTCATCATATCAGTAATCCCAGAAAAGGGTAAAGATGAGAAAGAATGCAGTTCATATAGACCTATCACAATTCTTAACACAGATTATAAACTATATGCATCAATAATAGCCAAAAGAATGGAGAACATAATCCCAGAATTGATTGACGGAGATCAAACTGGTTTCATACAAAATAGGCAGACACAGGACAATATAAGGAGAACACTACATGTCATGAACCACATTACTCAGAATAAGACAAGTGCAATATTAATCAGCCTAGATGCAGAAAAATCATTTGATTCAGTGAGATGGGATTACCTATTCCAAGTTATGGAAAGATTTGGTTTCAACAAAGAAGTGATACAGTGCATCAAAACACTGTATTCATGTTCGACCGCTAGAATAAAGATAAATGGACATTTGACACAAACGATAAAATTAGAGCGAGGGGCAAGACAAGGCTGTAATCTTTCACCCACGCTCTTCTCCTTGTACCTCGAACCATTAGCACAGGCAATAAGACAGGACCCAACTTGAGAGGGAATAACAATAAGAGGCAGTGAACATAAGATATGCATGTATGCTGATGACGTTCTGTTATTCCTTGAAGACCCAGGCTCAAGTGTACCTAGATTGATGGATGTTTTACAAACATTTGGAACATATTCAGGGAATGTGCTTAACGTACACAAGACCCAAGCCCTAGTATATAATTATACCCCACAGGAAGAGCTGAAGAGTAGGTATAACTTCACCTGGACCTCCTCATCCATTAAATATCTGGGAGTAAATTTACCAAAAGATACACCCAAACTTTATTGCATGAATTACGATCACATTAACAAGAAAATATATGATGACCTAGACAGGTGGAATTCATTTCCCTTAGATCTTAGTAGTAGAATTGAAACAATCAATATGAACATCCTGCCAAGGTTACTGTATTTGTTCTAATCACTGCCCATAGAAATCCCGCCTAAACAGTTTAGGGAATGGGATAAACGGATATCAAGGTTTATCTGGAACAGTAAGAGACCAATAACTAGATATACAACATTACAGTTACCAAAAAACTGTGGGGGTATGGCCTTACCAAACCTAAAAGATTATTATGTGTCAGCTCAATTGAGACCTCTGGTGTGTTGGTGCAATCCAGAATACGAATCCAAATGGAAAGACATGGAGACTACTTTGACAGAGATACCCACACAGTCAGTTTTGGGAAATAAGGACATGGTCAAAGAAATATACAATAGACAAAATCAGTGGATTAAGTTCTCTCTGAAGACATGGTTTAGGGTAGTTAAGAAAAATAATTTAGACAGAGAGATCAAACTGCTGAGTTGGCACGCATACGACCCCAGCTTCATCCCTGCAACTCAGGACAGCAGGTTTAAACAATGGATGCAGAAAGGCATCACATCATTCAGTACAATTATAAGGAATGGGGACCTAGATAACTTCCAGGACCTAAGTAAAAAACATGGCTTGGATAACAAGATTTTTACAGACCTACAAGTTCGACACTATTTCTTAAGGGAGATAAAAGTGATTGACCCTCGAGCACCTCCAAAATTAATCCAAGTATTCACTAACGCTTACAACTTGGGGAGTAACAAAAAAACTATTTCAAATCTCTACTTGGGTATTCAATCCTCAAAGAAACATTCTACAAACTCTATTAAAAAGAAATGGGAGGAGGAACTTAACATTGAAATAACTGATGAAACATGGTTGAACATATTAGAGACTCAACAAAGCTCCACCAACTCAAGGTCATGGAGAGAATTCTGTTGGAAGAATGTAATACGTTTCTTCATAACACCTAAACTGAAATCAAAACAGACTGGCTCACTACACCCTTGTTGGAGAGAATGCGGTCTATTGAGGGCGGACCACTCTCATATCTTTTGGACTTGCCCCGCAATCGAAACTTACTGGGGAGAAATAAGATCTAACATTGGAAAAATTATGGAATTTGACATAGAACAAACATGAATTTCTTTGTACATGGGTGAAATACCTGATAACTTACACAATAGAGAAAAGTACCTCTTGAAGGTCCTACTGGCAGCCAGTAAAAAGGCTGTCACTAGGAAATGGCTACAAAAAGACCCTCCCACAGTGACACAATGGATAGACATTGTAGAAGAAATAGACCACATGGAGCGTATGACCTTTAAGAACTCAACAGGAGAGAGGTCAAGAATACTGGGAAAATGGGTTTCGTACTTGGAAAAGGTCTAATTCAAATTGTCAATGTAACTAATATGATGATATGATGATGAAGGTATGAAGTGCACTGTAACTGACAGATCTTTTTTTTGTTGTTCTTTTATTTTACTTTATTTGTACTCTTTCTAAAAATTATCTGCCGAAATTGTTGTAACCCCTATTACTAGCCTGTTCAACCTCTCTTTTGTGTCGTCTGAGATCCCCAAAGATTGGAAAGCTGCCGCGGTCACCCCCCTCTTGATAGGGGGAGACACTCTAGACCCAAACTGTTATAGACCTATATCCAACTTGCCCTGCCTTTCTAAAATCTTCGAAAGACAAGTTAACAAACAGATCACCGACTATTTCGAATCCCACCGTACCTTCTCCACTATGCAATCTGGTTTCTGAGCTGGCCATGGGTGCACCTCAGCCACGCTCAAGGTCCTAAACGACATCATAACCACCATCGATGAGAGACAGTACTGTGCAGCCGTATTCATTGACCTGGCCAAGGCTTTCGACTCTTTCAATCACCACATTCTTATTGGCAGACTCAACAGCCTTGGTTTCTCAAATGACTGCCTCACCTGGTTCACCAACTACTTCTCAGACAGAGTTCAGTGTGTCAAATCAGAGGGCCTGTTGTCCGGACCTCTGGCGCCACAGGGTTCAATTCTCGGGCCGACTCTTTTCTCTGTATACATCAATGATGTCGCTCTTGCTGCTGGTGATTCTCTGATCCACCTCTACGCAGGCGACACCATTCTGTATACATCTGGCCCTTCTTTGGACACTGTGTTAACCAACCTCCAGACGAGCTTCAATGCCATACAACTCTCCTTCCGTGGCCTCCAACTGCTCTTAAATGCAACTAAAACTAAATGTATGCTCTTCAACTGATTGCTGCCCACACCTGTCCGCACGTCCAGCATCACTACTTTGGACGGTTCTGACTTAGAATATGTGGACAACTACAAATATCTAGGTGTCTGGTTAGACTGTAAACTCTCCTTCCAGACTCACATTAAGCATCTCCAATCCAAAATTAAATCTAGAATCGGAACAACGCCTCCTTCACTCATGCTGCCAAACATACCCTCATAAACTGACTATCCTACCAAACCTTGACTTCGGCGATGTCGTTTACAAAATAGCCTCCAACATTCTACTCAGCAAATTGGATGCAGTCTATCACAGTGCCATCCGTTTTTTCACCAAAGCCCCATATACTACCCACCACAGACCTGTATGCTCTCGTTGGCTGGCCCTCGCTTCATATTCGTCAACCAAACCCACTGGCTCCAGGTTATCTATAAGTCTTTGCTAGGTAAAGCCCCGCCTTGTCTCAGCTCACTGGTCACCAGAGGAGCACCTACCCTTGGCATGCGCTCCAGCAGGTATATTTCACTGGTCACCCCCAAAGCCAATTCCTCCTTCCCTTCCAGTTCTCTGTTGCCAATGACTGGAACGAACTGCAAAAATCACTGAAGCTGGAGACTCATATCTCCCTCACTAGCTTTAAGCACCAGCCTTCAGAGCATCTCACAGATCACTGCACCTGTGCATAGCCCATCTGTAAATAGCCCATCCACTACCTTATCCCCATACTGTTATTTATTTATTTTATTTTGCACCTTAGTATCTCTACTTGCACACTCATCTTCTGCACATCTATCACTCCAGTGTTTAATTGCTATATTGTAATTATTTTGCCACTATGGCCTATTTATTGCCTTACCTCCCTTATCTTACCTCATTTGCACACACTGTATATAGACTTTTTCTATTGTATTATTGACTGTATGTTTGTTTATTCCATGTGTAACTCTGTGTTGTTGTTTGTGACGCACTGCTTTGCATTATCTTGGCCAGGTCGCAGTTGTAAATGAGAACTTGTTCTCAACTAGCCTACCTGGTTAAGTAAAGGTGAATAAAAAAAATATAAAAAAATAAGGCTACAACGTAACTAAATGTGGAAAAAGGTCTGAATACTTTCCGAATGCACTTTATGCTCAATTCAACACTAGTATTCTACATGTGAAACGTACAGCAGGCTTGGTGCCTTTGATGACATGGTGAGGTTTTTATTGCCCTCGTGACTGTCTGTCTGTGTGTCAGCCTGCACCTAAAGTATGCAAGGCCTGTGTGTATATGTGTTGACACTACTTGCACAGTGCAGTAACCTGACCCATTTTTCCCAGGCAGGATCAGCTAGAGTAAACTGTGTTATCAGCCTGCTGTGTGCTGTGGCTGGGTTGAGTGGCAGAGTTACCTAACCACAGGATAAACCAGTTACATTTCACCACAGTCAGCCCGGACAAGTAGTGGAGAAAATAGAATGGTGTGTGTCAGGGATCTGTATGCCAGCCAAAACACTAAAACATGCTTCTCAATGAGTGAGTGAGTGAGTGAGTGAGTGAGTGAGTGAGTGAGTGAGTGAGTGAGTGAGAGTTTGTGATTGAGTGAGTGAGTGAGAGTTTGTGATTGAGTGAGTGATTGAGTGAAAGTTTGATTGTGATTGATTGAGTGAGTGAGTGAGTGAGTGAGTGAGTGAGTGAGTGAGTGAGTGAGAGTTTGATTGTGATTGAGTGAGTGAGTGAGTGAGTGAGTGTAACTACTAGAGCTCTTGAAGTCTTTAACATTTTCACAACCATATGGCATGTATAGAACCTTGCAGAGGCATTTCATTTAACTGACGTTGTGACCTCCATGGCATTCCTGTGTCATAGTTTTATTAGGAGAGAAGTGTCCCAAAGGATTTTGGGATATGGTCATGGGTGTCTTCCATGTTCACTGGCACCTCTGCTCTACTGCTCATGAGAAATGCTTGCTGAGCAAACAGCTCACTCTCTCTTTACCTATCGTTCTCCATATCTCTCTCTTTACCTATCGTTCTCCATATCTCTCTCTTTACCTATCGTTCTCCATATCTCTCTCTTTACCTATCGTTCTCCATTTCGCTCTCATTCTTTAGCTCTCTCAGACCACAAGGGATTTTCCTACAGTGTTAAACTTTTGGCATGAGAGTACAGAGTACAGTGCATTCGGAAAGTATTCAGACCCCTTCACTTTTTCCACTTGTTGTTACGTTACAGCTTTATTCATCAATCTACACACAATACCCCATAATAAAAAGCAAAAAAATGTTTTTTAGAAATGTGTGCAAATGTATTACAAATAAGAAACAGAAATACCTTATTTACTTAAGTATTCAGACCCTTTGCTATGAGACTCGGAATTTAGATCAGGTAAATCCTGTTTCAATTGATCAAACCTGGCACCATCCCTACAGAGAAGCATGGTGGTGGCAGCATCATGCTGTGGGGATGTTTTTCAGCGGCAGCATCTGTGCGAATAGTCAGGATCGAGGGACAGATGAACAGAGAAAAGTACAGGGAGATCCTTGATGAAAACCTTCTATAGAGAGCTCAGGACCTAAGACTGGGGCGAAGGTTCACCTTTCAACAGGACAATGACCCTATGCACACAGCCAAGACAACACAAGAGGGGCTTCGGGACAAGTCTCTTGAGTGGCCCAGCCAGAGCCCGGACTTGAACCCAATCGAACATCTCTGGAGAGATCTGAAAATAGCTGTGCAGCGATGCTCCCCATCCAACCTGAAAGAGCTTGAGAGGATCTGCAGAGAAGAATGGGAGAAACTCCCCAAATACAGGTGTCCCAAGCTTATAGCGTCATACCCAAGAAGACTCGAGGCTGTAATAGCTGCCAAAGGTGCTTCAACAAAGCACTGAGTAAAGGTTCTGAATACTTATGTAAATGTGATATTTCAGTTTTTTTATAGATCCATTTGCTTTGTCATTATGGGAGTATTGTGTGTAGATTGTGTGTAGATTGTGTGTAGATTGTGTGTAGATTGATTAGGAACACAACTATTTAATCCATTTTAGAATAAGGCTGTAACGTAACAAAATGTGGAAAAAATTCAAGGGGTCTGAATACTTTCGGAATACACTGCATATATAATTAAAAAAGACAATTTGGGACAATAAATTACTAAACTTAAGTAAATCATTGTGGTCGGTCATATTGTCCTTTATTTCCATGTATGGTAAGTGAGACTGTTTAAGCTGTGTTATAGCCTTCTCCCTGTTGAACAAGTCTGCATGTGTAAGATGTGTGTAGCCACAACATCAACAGTTGTACTATATGTGATAGCTAAGTGTCTCTCCCTCTCTCTGTCTCATCTTCAGATCACAGAAACCTACTCCACCGTGTGTAAACCACAGAAGAAGAAACCTTCCCCAGACCACAGCGCAGCCAAGACCCTCCCCCGCAACCACTGCTCTGGGGGGAAGAATGGAGGAGGTAGGGGAGGAGGAGCAGGAGGGAATGAGGGAGGGAACGGGGCATGGGGTGGCGGTCGGGGGATCCAGGGTGGCCAGGCCCGATCCCATGAGGAGCCCTGCTACGAGCCCATCGGTGACAGGTCCTGCCCCCCCTGTGTGGTGGCCGAGTCGGACCCGGCGTACGCCACTATCGACTCCCACCGGAAACGTGAATGGGCAGGAACCAATAACGGTGCGCTGGGGGCGAACGCTACACTAAAGCCCAGGAAGAAGCCTCCTCAGCAGGGAGCATCGTCTCCAGAGGCCCCATGCCCCCAGGGACCTCCTGCATGCCCCCCGGCCCCTCCATCTAGGGCCTTGCCTGGGGGAGAGAACTTCTATGAGACCATAAGCGATGTGAAACAGGGGGCCAACAGTGCCAGCACCACCACCATCTTCACCTTCAACGACGGGATGGAGATGTATGTCACTGGCCTGTAGCTGAGAGACACTGGCTCACACACACACACACACACACACACACACACACACACACACACACACACACACACACACACACCCACACACACTGGGCTGGGTTCTGACCTGTTTGGGTTCTTCTGACCCTGTCTACACCTTCTTTACGCTATGAAAGTGACTGGAAGCAATGTACATAGAGCCCCACAGTGGAGGTGTCATAATACCCATAAAACCTAGCGTTCAAACAGGGAAATGGTTCCAATCGTTTTTCTCCCATAAAGTTTTCCCATAGGAGATGTTAGAAACACTTAAAATAAGGGCTTTGTTTCATGTAGGCTTGCCCTGGCGTGACATGTAAATGTTCATCTCGTACAAGGGGAATTTTACCAATATATTAGTCTCTATTTACTCTCAGATTCTAAAATGCTAATTAGCATTAAAAAACAAAACAAATCCATGCAATCTCCTGCACCAAACCAAATGTGTGTCATCTCTAGCTGACACCTTTGCTAACAGGTATTGAGTCAATTTAAATATTGCACCAGACAGTTCACAGAATTGTCCATTTAAAGAAATTAGCCAATTTATTCCATACTACATTTAGCTAACATTAGATAGTAAATCCAGAGATTCTTACCTTTGCCTCAATTGGGCAGTCTCGTCCACATCATCAATGCCTTTGTAGTTCTTTATGGTAGCCAAATTAGCAACTAATTACAATTTCATTTTTGGGGGAGAAATACAGTTAAATATATGGATAGAATTCACCTTGTCCATAGAGATTTACACACTTATCAAAACTTACACGAAACACAGCCCTTATTTCAAGTATTTCTAAAAACTCCTATGGGGAAATGTATGGTAGAAAAACAATTGGAACCATTCCCCTGTTTGACCTCTAAGTGTTATGGGTATTATGACTCGTACTGTGATACTCCATAGCAGGGTTTCCCTAACTCGTTTCTGGAGCCCCCCTGGGTGCACGTTTTGGTTTCTGGGGCCCCCCTGGGTTCACATTTTGGTTTCTGGGGCCCCCCTGGGTGCACGTTTTGGTTTTTGCCGTTTCACTACACAGCTGATTCAAATAACCAACTCATCATCAAGCTTTTATTATTTGAATCAGCTGTGTAGTGCTAGGGGAAATACCAAAGCCCCCAGGGGGGCCCCAGGACCGACTTTTGGAAAACCTGCTCTATAGCAATGAGAACAAGTGCTGAAATCAAGCAGCAAATGTTATGCATTCTAACACCAGGTTTAAACAGTATCTCAACCCAGGGTCAGGCACCAGACCCAACCAGTGGTGGGCATGGTACTGACTGGGGAAGCCCATATAGGGGTTCCAGGCTAGTTGAACCTTGGATAGGAGCCCCGGTTCAAGGGTTACAGCTCAAGTCATTTATCAGACACTCTTGTACACCGTAGAGCAACTTACAGCAGTGAATGCATACATGTTCTTACTGGTCCCCCATGGGAATTGAACCCACAACCATGGCATTGCAAACACCATGCTCTTCCAACTGAGCCACACAGGACAACCTGAGGGGTTCCCTCTCATTTACACCACTGGACTCAAAGGAACCCAATCTACCCTACGTCTCTGAGCTTTACCGCAGAGCCAGTCTGGACTGCACCCTCTCAGCCAGACTCAAACAGGTCCCAACCAGACCAGACTGAGCATCATGTTATGAACTGTGTCACTGTTCACCTTACCTTACCATTTGTGTCACATTTTACATATAGATTTATTTTTGTATAAATATGGTACCGTTAATAAAGCATGGCTTGTGTACAGAGCGACACACAATCCCCCAAAATAACATGATAACACACAATAACAGACACACATGCACACACACACACCGTACGCAAACATTGTTGTGTATGAAAACACACATTCTCACAAAGATGACAGAGAGAAGAAGTGTGTAGACTCCAGGATGTCTTCACTTCTAAGTTCCAACCCCCTGATGACATTACCGAGGACGTCACTGGTGGTAAAAAGGGTTTGACTATATTACTGATTTTAACAAGTTTAAATCCAAGCCTCAGAGACTCATGGAAGGATTAAACACAAACACATACAGACACACACACACACAAGCACACACACATACACATACCTTGTGCTGGGAATTATGTAATAGAAGCAGATGGGAGTCTGGGAGATTGGCTGTGATTAGCTCTCCTTAAGCAAACATATCAAACAGGTCCTCTCTCTGTTGCCGGGCAGGGCAGATATAGTTTGACTTTGAGAAAAAAATCGGACATGTAGCCTAGGTCTATACGGTACGTGGACGTTAACATGCTCTGACCTGGAGGAGGCGAGCTTGGCTCCAACCCACCACTCTCCTGTACACTTTTTCTCCTTGGTATTCAAGGTAGAAGTTGCCCCTAACCACAGATACACACACTGAAGATGTCTTGTAACTGGAAGGGTCTTTGGATGAAAGTGTCATACAACAATCACTCACTATACATCTGAAGTACATGTATCAGAGTTATATGCTGGGAGATCTTGACCAACTTTCTGACTCTGATGTTCATCTTGTAACGTTGTATTGAGCTCAGCCGGTTGATAGGGCAGGGTAAAATGGCCTTGTTCTTGTTGTCAGTAGTGACACAGTTCAAGTGAAGCAGTGGTCCGCCTCAGGCTGCCTCACACTGTTAATTCCATCCAGAACCACTGAGCTTTAACCACAGTGACTGACAAAGAGCAACAACTGACACACTTATAGTGACAGTTTGACCCGACACCTAAGTCTTCCCTTTTCACATCTCAAAAGTGGTCTAATGTCGAGTGGAATCCAAATAACACAGGTTCTGTGGTGTAGAGCCTTATTCTCAAATGAATGGGGGTGATTGGCACCGTCTAAGGAGAATTTTGGGGTGAGCTGTCATAAAGAGTACTGATTTGGCTATACTTTAGTCAGATTAAATTTATTGTAAGTTGTTATTCACATTCTTTGTTTTCAAAACTCCTGGAGCTTAAAATAATGTTATTTGCATGGCAAAACACACACACACACACACACAGACATACACAATCTTGGCAGAGATACACAGGGCAAAGCCAACGGGTCAGGGACACGGCGTGGGCTGGGTAGATCTTTCTCTGAAGGAGAAAGGCAACCGATTTCACAATCTCTGCCCAGGACCTATGGGGCGTTGCTAACATTTTATTTTATGGCCAAGGTAATGGAGTCTTGGAGAGTTGTAAGGCTATTGGCGGTTTCGTGTAGTTACTGTAGTGAAGGGCGTTTGTGTAGCAGGGCCCTGATTCGCTTCACAGGCTGAAGTCAATGCCAGGACTCTACTGCTGCACTCTGGGCCGCAGTCTGTCTGTCGGTTGGAACAGCCATTGAGGGGTTGGAATCCAAAGAAAATAAAGTTGGGCATAAAATGACCAGTGAGCGTCTTTTGGAAGCCCCCCCAGCTTGTGCTGAAAGTTCTGTTCTATTGTAAACAAGCTCCTTCCCATGTAGCTCTTGGGGGAAATGTGATGTATGATGAAGAAGAAAAACAGTGACATTAGGGTTTAATAAAGGGGTGTTTTCAAGTCAAAAGGTAAAGAGGGACACAAACTGCTCAGGGACAGAGAGGTATATGAGGGATGAATAACAGCAGTATGTGTTAGGCCATCTAACGTTAGGAGAGCGTGTGGAAAATGTAGTTCTATAAGATGTATAGGTGTGTATAGGTTTACTATGAAATACATCTCATGAAATGCATTCTGTATTTTCTTAATGCACTGTTTATGTAAAAAAAAAAAAATGTTTACCTATTGTGTTTAACTAGCTTATGCCACTGCCATGGAGACGCTACTTGTACTGTGTTTAATGCTGTTGGTGCAATTTTCCTGCTTGAAACATAATGCATGTTTTTGACCAAATGAAAAAACAAAATATTGTAGTACTTTATTTATTTCCTAATGTTTGTTTTCTGTCTTCCTGTTTTGTCATGGGAGAAAAAAAATAACATTCCATTTGGGGCTGAGAGAGAGAGAGAGAGAGAGCCAGAGAGAGAGAGAGAGAGAGAGAGACAGAGAGCGAGAGAGAGAGAGAGAGAGAGAGGGAGAGAGAGAGAGAGAGAGAGAGCCAGAGAGAGAGAGAGAGAGAGAGACAGAGAGAGAGACAGAGAGAGAGAGAGAGAGAGAGACCTTCCTCTCTCCATGCTCCAAATTATGAAACTGTCAGGAGGTTGCCAGTAGGAGGGAGGAAGCACACTCTGGTTCTACTCCCTATATTATCCTCTCTCTCTTTTTCCTCTCTTATCTCCTCTCTCTTTTCTCCTCTCCTCTCTGTGCTGTTAGAGATGGGCCTTTGATGTTGCTTCTTCTGAGGGACCAAGGGAGAGATATGGGGGTGGAGGGGTAGAGGGACTGCCTGGGGGTCATGCCGACCCTGCATGCTTTCAACATCAATAGTGCAGTTGTATTGGTGTATGTGATATGACCAATGACTAACAGCTGAGATGATTTAAGCAGCTTTTGGAACATATCTTTTGTCATCCAGCACTGCCACTGCTAGTCTCCAGAGGAAATTCACAAACTTTTCATTCAACCCGTTTAGCACAGACTAAATTGACAAAGACAGGGACGGACCAGGACCAAATAAAAGCTAAACGGTACTTTAAAATATATTTTGAAAATGCATATTATCGCAAATAATGTATTGTGCATCAATTTATTTATTTTTGCCTCTCAGTTTAGCACAAACATATCTGACAAAGACACGCTCACATGAATAGCCTACATTTTGAGGCAAATGGTATTATGTGAAATATTGTTGTTTTGATGTCATACAGAACTATTTCACTTGTTATTGGTTGTATGCTGAAAGACTTGATGTTAGTGGATATATTGATGGTTATCACAAATGTTGGGGTTTTACGTTGGAGCAATGATGAGCTTGCCTACTTTTCAAGAATCGCTGATGTTCAATTCTCAATGGCTGACGCTCTCTTTCAACCTATCTTGTGAATTGAAATAATGAGAAATAAAGTTGATTTTGGTTGGTTTCTGTGTAGCAGGTAGAACGTCACATTGATGACGCATGTAGTGGAGCAGAAGTGTTATCCCCTATATTAATTCTAATATTTTCCAATAATTGGTTTATGGGTCTGTGTGAGTGGCAGCGCTGTGGCCTATGTTGTATTTTGGTTTTAAGATGACACAGGGTTTTAACGTGGAAAACAATATAATATAACATAATGTGAAAATGTGCAAAAGATTGTAAATGTTTTATAATCATTCATAAAATATCAGTCTCAAGTTTTTACTTTTGTAATAAAGTAGCACCTTAAAACGTGTCTGTGTGTGCATGACCATGTTGTCTTTAATGATGTTTTATGTTTGTTATTTTTGACCTGAAATAGGCATTTGCTGGGTTGGTCGTCCACAACAAAGGGAACGCTGCCTGCAGCTAAACGTGGTCTGAGTCAGGCATGTTGTTGAAACAACAGTAGGCCTAGCCTAATGCTGCTTTCATAACCAAGTGGCAGGGACGGCCCTAGCTTTTTGGGGACCCTAAGCAACATTTAGTTTGGAGGCCCCCCACCTCACAGGTAAAACATTTTAGTGGTCTCCCTCTTGACGGCGGAGAGAACAAATTTAAGTCTTAAATAAAAAATTCTGCCATGGGTCATAGAGAAAATATTGTGGTTTTAAAGCACATTTTCTGCAAGTCTACACATAATAACAATTTGGTTGGAGCCCCCCTAGCGGCCGGGGGCCTTAAGCGACCGCTTATGTTGCTTATGTCTAGGGCCTGGCCTTCCAGGCCCTAGACATCATAATTACCAGTTTGTTGCATTCAAGTGCGTTGAACTCGTTGAGGAACACAGATTGGCTAATGGCAAACAAGCTGCGTCAACCATATCTGAAAGTACAGCTATCATGCTTGCAAACACATTAAAGTTTTCAAAACCATATTAATAGATAGCTTTTTATAAATAATGTTTTGTTGCATATAACTGCAGAAAATGCTGTTATAGAGGTAATTTACTTAGTAGGGTACATCAGAGGTCAGCATATGGGAGAAGTTGGCGCTCAGGGATGATAGACGTGTTTCCCACTAGCAATTACCAGTTGGAGGGCGTTCAAGCGGATTTTCCCCAGTCGTATATGTTAAATACCACCCTCCCACTTTGTTATGAACGCAACATAAGGCAAGTGGCAGGAGCGGAGTTTAGAAATAGCTAAGGCTACCTGGTCCATGTAACGCTTATCAGTCTAATGATCTAATACACTCATTCAAATGGAATAATTGAATATTTAAATTTCTAATATTTCTACCCAGTAAAATTTTGGTTAGTATATCGTTTTTCAAATGTTTTAATTTGCCTTTTTTCGTAAAACATTTTTGTTGTTGAAATTATGGTGTGGCTGGGAAAACCGAGTCATTTCAAAGTCTGTGGTTCAAGTGGAAGCTGCCACTGTCAGTGCGGGGAAGATTGGCTATGCCTAGGCTACACTATACACTATAAAGTGGTAAATGAATGTGGTCCTTGGAGGCGAAGTCACACACCCACAGAGCAGACAGGACAGGCAATAAAGGCCAGTGCTTTGAGACACGGACTGTGGTCCTTTGGAGGAACATAACAGCCATTACTGCACACACACACACACACACCAAGGTTCCCTCTGGCAACTTTAGCAATGTCAGAGTTCGGAATATAAATATATTTATAGAAATATCAGAACGAGCAATGTCAGAGTCCAGAATATATATATATATATATATATATATATATATATATATATAGTATATACAGTGCATTCAGAAATTATTCAGACCCCATCACTTTTTCCAAATGTTATCCAAAATTGATTAAATAATATTTATTCCTCATCAATCTACACACACTACCCCACAATGACAAAGCAAAAACAGGGTTTTAGAAATGTTTGCACATTTATTACAAATAAAAAACGAAATATCACATTTACATAAGTATTCAGACCCTTTACTCAGTACTTTGTTGAAGCACCATTGGCAACAATTACAGCCTTGAGTCTTCTTGGTTATGATGAGAGATCCCAAGCGATCCAAAGATGATGCAATTGCTATTGCACTCCACACTGCCCTTTCCCACCTGGACAAATGGAACACCTTCATGAGAATTTTGTTCCTTGACTGCGGCTCAGCATTCAACACCATAGTGCCCTCCAAGCTCATCACTAAGCTAAGGACCCTGGGATTAAACACCTCCCTCTGCAATTGGATACTGGAATTTCTGACCAGCCGCCCCCAAGTGGTGAGGGTAGGCAATACCACATCCTCCACACTGACCCTCAACACGGGGGGCCTCTCGGGGTGCGTACTTAGCCCCCTTCTGTACTCCCTATTCACCCATTACTGCATGGCCGCAAACAGCTCCAACACCATCATTAAGTTTTCTGACAACATAAAGGTGCTAGACCCTCTCACCGATGATGATGAGACAGTCTACAGGGAGGAGGTCAGAGACCTGGCAGTATGGTGCCAGGACAACAACCTCTCCCTCAACCTCAGCAAGACAGAGGAGCTGATCGTGGACTACAGGAAAAGAAGGGCCGAGCACACCACCATTCACATCTACTGGACTGGAGTGGAGACAGTTGAGAGCTTCAAGTTCCAGTTCGGACGGTCCAAACACACCAACACAGTTGTGAAGACGGCACGACAATGCCTCTTCCCCTCAGGAGGCACAAAAGATTTGTCATGGGCCCTCAGATCCTCAAAAAGTTCTACAGCTGTACCATTGACAACATCTTTTTTTGTGGCATTCTTTATGATTATACAGATAACAGGCAGAACAAGTAGAGGGCAGAACACACACGGATCCCCTACCAAATCAAATATTTTAGGAACCATGTCCTAACAGAGCCCCACCCCTGAAACAAGACTTAAACCAGCTGTGATATACAATGAGTAATATAGTCATGGTAAAACAAATACAAAGATATTATAAAACAAGAGGTTAAAAAAATATTTGGGTTGGTTTACGGAATTGTGAAATTAGCTAGGTCCATGTCTTCTAGAAAGGTTGGCAGATATTATAAAATGTAATCGTTCCACTTAAATAGTATCAAATGTCTAGCTAGAAGAGTAATACATGCCAGCATGTTCCCATAGAACTGTTTAAAAGGGCCTCCTGTGGTGCCACTCCATAGAACTGTTTAGAGGGTCCTCCTGTGGTGCCACTCAGAATAATGCAATAAAGGCAGAAGGTTCTATAGGCCTCTCCAGTATCTTAGAAAACAAAAATTGATTTCCAGAAATCTGTCAATTTATGTAATTTCCAAAACATTTGTAATAAAGTAGCAGGAGCCTGCATACATCGGTCACAAGTGGAATCTATTTCTGGTCTAATCTTGAATAATTTTGCCTTTGACCAATGCAGCCGATTAACTATTTTAAATTGAATTACAGAATGTCTTAGACATACGGATCAAGAATGTATTCTATGAAGCATACTCTGCCAAGTTTTGTCTGAAAGTTGGTCACCTAAATCCTCTTCTCTTCTCAAACAATCGCTTGAACTGTTTCCAGATTTTTTGAGAACGTTTCACAACCGGGTTTTTAGTGCATATGGAAACTGTTATGGTGAGTGAATGAGGACCCAAAAGCGAACTAACTTAAACAGAGCTTCTTTAATAACCAAACATAGGTAGGCTCAGATAGACCGGCAGATTCCGACAGGACAGGACAAGGTTACAGCAAACATGACGATAGTCTGGCTCAGGCATGAAACACAACAAACAAGAATCCGACAAGGACAGGAACAGAAACAGAGAGAGATATAGGGACCTAATCAGAGGGAAAAAGGGAACAGGTGGGAAACGGGGTGAATGGGTAGTTAGAGGAGACAAGGAACAGCTGGGGGAAAGCGGGGGAGAAAAGGTAACCTAACAACGACCAGCAGAGGGAGACAGGGTGAAGGGAAAGGACAGAGACAAGACACAACATGACAGTACATGACAGTACCCCCCCACTCACCGAGCGCCTCCTGGCGCACTCGAGGAGGAAACCTGGCGGCAACGGAGGAAATCCTCGATCAGCGCACGGTCCAGCACGTCCCGAGAGGGAACCCAACTCCTCTCCTCAGGACCGTACCCCTCCCAATCTACGAGGTACTGGTGACCACGGCCCCGAGGACGCATGTCCAAAATTCTACGGACCCTGTAGATGGGTGCGCCCTCGACAAGGATGGGGGGGGGGGGGGGAAGACGAGCGGGGGCGCGAAGGACGGGCTTGATGCAGGAGACATGGAAGACCGGGTGGACGCGACGAAGGTATCGCGGAAGAAGAAGTCGAACTGCGACAGGATTAATGACCCGAGAAATACGGAACGGACCAATGAACCGCGGGGTCAACTTGCGAGAAGCCGTCTTAAGGGGAAGGTTCTGAGTGGAGAGCCAAACTCTCTGACCGCGACAATATCTAGGACTCTTAGTTCTACGCTTATTAGCAGCCCTCACAGTCTGCGTCCTATAACGGCAAAGTGCAGACCTGACCCTCTTCCAGGTGCGCTCGCAACGTTGGACAAAAGCCTGAGCGGAGGGGACGCTGGACTCGGCGAACTGAGATGAGAACAGCGGAGGCTGGTACCCGAGGCTACTCTGAAAAGGAGATAGCCCGGTCGCAGACGAAGGAAGCGAGTTGTGGGCGTATTCTGCCCAGGGGAGCTGTTCTGACCAAGACGCAGGGTTACGAAAAGAAAGACTGCGTAAGATGCGACCAATAGTCTGATTGGCCCGTTCTGCTTGACCGTTAGACTGGGGGTGAAAGCCGGAAGAGAGACTGACGGAAGCCCCAATCAAACGGCAAAACTCCCTCCAAAATTGAGACGTGAATTGCGGACCTCTGTCCGAAACGACGTCTGACGGAAGGCCATGAATTCTGAAAACATTCTCGATGATGATTTGTGCCGTCTCTTTAGCAGAAGGAAGCTTAGCAAGGGGAATGAAATGAGCCGCCTTAGAGAACCTATCGACAACCGTAAGAATAACAGTCTTCCCCGCTGACGAAGGCAGTCCGGTGACAAAATCTAAGGCGATGTGAGACCACGGTCGAGAGGGAATAGGAAGCGGCCTGAGACGGCCGGCAGGAGGAGAGTTACCGGACTTAGTCTGCGCGCAGACCGAACAAGCAGCCACGAAACGACGCGTGTCATGCTCCCGGGTGGGCCACCAAAAACGCTGGCGAATGGAAGCAAGCGTGCCCCGAACGCCAGGGTGGCCGGCTAACTTGGCAGAGTGAGCCCACTGAAGAACGGCCAGACGAGTAGGAACGGGAACGAAAAGAAGGTTCCTAGGACAAGCGCGCGGCGACGGAGTGTGAGTGAGAGCTTGTTTTACCTGCCTCTCAATTCCCCAGACAGTCAACCCGACAACACGCCCCTCAGGGAGAATCCCCTCGGGGTCAGTGGAGGCTACTGAAGAACTGAAGAGACGAGACAAAGCATCAGGCTTGGTGTTCTTAGAGCCCGGACGATAAGAAATCACGAACTCGAAACGAGCGAAAAACAGCGCCCAACGCGCCTGACGCGCATTAAGTCGTTTGGCAGAACGGATGTACTCAAGGTTCCTATGGTCAGTCCAAACGACAAAAGGAACGGTCGCCCCCTCCAACCACTGTCGCCATTCGCCTAGGGCTAACCGGATGGCGAGCAGTTCGCGGTTACCCACATCATAGTTACGTTCCGACGGCGACAGGCGATGAGAAAAATACGCGCATGGGTGGACCTTGTCGTCAGAGAGGGAGCGCTGAGAAAGGATGGCTCCCACGCCCACCTCTGACGCATCAACCTCGACAACGAACTGTCTAGAGACGTCAGGTGTAACAAGGATAGGAGCGGATGTAAAACGATTCTTGAGGAGATCAAAAGCTCCCTGGGCGGAAACGGACCACTTAAAGCACGTCTTGACAGAAGTAAGGGCTGTGAGAGGAGCTGCCACCTGACCGAAATTACGGATGAAACGACGATAGAAGTTCGCGAAGCCGAGAAAGCGCTGCAGCTCGACGCGTGACTTAGGGACGGGCCAATCAATGACAGCTTGGACCTTAGCGGGATCCATCTTAATGCCTTCAGCGGAAATAACAGAACCGAGAAATGTGACGGAGGAGGCATGAAAAGTGCACTTCTCAGCCTTCACAAAAAGACAATTCTCTAGAAGGCGCTGGAGGACACGTCGAACGTGCTGAACATGAATCTGGAGTGACGGTGAAAAAATCAGGATATCGTCAAGGTAAACGAAAACAAAGATGTTCAGCATGTCTCTCAGGACATCATTGACTAATGCCTGAAAGACAGCTGGAGCGTTAGCGAGGCCGAAAGGAAGAACCCGGTATTCAAAGTGCCCTAACGGAGTGTTAAACGCCGTCTTCCACTCGTCCCCCTCCCTGATGCGCACGAGATGGTAAGCGTTACGAAGGTCCAACTTAGTGAAAAACCTGGCTCCCTGCAGGATCTCGAAGGCTGAAGACATAAGAGGAAGCGGATAACGATTCTTCACTGTTATGTCATTCAGCCCTCGATAATCTATGCAGGGGCGCAGAGACCCGTCCTTCTTCTTGACAAAAAAAAAAACCCCGCTCCGGCGGGAGAGGAGGAGGGGACTATGGTACCGGCGTCAAGAGCTACAGACAAATAATCTTCGAGAGCCTTACGTTCGGGAGCCGACAGAGAGTATAGTCTACCCCGGGGGGGGGTGGTTCCCGGAAGGAGATCAATACTACAATCATACGACCGGTGTGGAGGAAGAGAGGTGGCCCTGGACCGACTGAACACCGTGCGCAGATCGTGATATTCCTCCGGCACCCCTGTCAAATCACCAGGCTCCTCCTGTGAAGAAGAGACAGAGGAAACAGGAGGGATAGCAGACATTAAACATTTCACATGACAAGAGACGTTCCAGGAGAGGATAGAATTACTAGACCAATTAATGGAAGGATTATGACAAACTAGCCAGGGATGGCCCAAAACAACAGGTGTAAAAGGTGAACGAAAAATTAAAAAAGAAATGGTTTCACTATGATTACCAGAAACAGTGAGGGTTAAAGGTAGCGTCTCACGCTGAATCCTGGGGAGAGGACTACCATCCAGGGTGAACAAGGCCGTGGGCTCCTTTAACTGTCTGAGAGGAATGTCATGTTCCCGAGCCCAGGTCTCGTCCATAAAACAGCCCTCCGCCCCAGAGTCTATTAAGGCACTGCAGGAAGCTGACGAACCGGTCCAGCGTAGATGGACCGACAAGGTAGTGCAGGATCTTGAAGGAGAGACAGGAGTAGTAGCGCTCACCAGTAGCCCTGCGCTTACTGACGAGCTCTGGCCTTTTACTGGACATGAAGTGACAAAATGACCAGCGGAACCGCAATAGAGACAGAGGCGGTTGGTGATTCTCCGTTCCCTCTCCTTAGTCGAGATGCGGATACCTCCCAGCTGCATGGGCTCAGCACCCGAGCCGGCAGAGGAAGATGGTAGTGATGCGGAGAGGGAGGCGACGGAGAGCGCGAGCTCCTTTCCACGAGCTCGGTGACGAAGATCAACCCGTCGCTCAATGCGAATAGCTAGTTCAATCAAGGAATCCACGCTGGAAGGAACCTCCCGGGAGAGAATCTCATCCTTTACCTCTGCGCGGAAACCCTCCAGAAGACGAGCGAGCAAGGCCGGCTCGTTCCAGCCACTGGAGACAGCAAGAGTGCGAAACTCAATAGAGTAGTCTGTTATGGATCGATTGCCTTGACATAGGGAAGACAGGGCCCTGGAAGCCTCCTCCCCAAAAACAGATCGATCAAAAACCCGTATCATCTCCTCCTTAAAGTCTTGATACTGGTTAGTACACTCAGCCCTTGCCTCCCAGATTGCCGTGCCCCACTCACGAGCCCGTCCAATAAGGAGAGATATGACGTAGGCGACACGAGCAGTGCTCCTGGAGTAAGTGTTGGGCTGGAGAGAAAACACAATATCACACTGGGTGAGGAACGAGCGGCATTCAGTGGGCTCCCCAGAGTAACACGGCGGGTTATTGATTCTGGGCTCCGGAGATTCGAAAGCCCTGGAAGTGGCCGGTGGATCGAGGCGGAGATGGTGAACCTGTTCTGTGAGGTTGGAGACTTGGGTGGCCAGGGTCTCAACGGCATGTCGAGCAGCAGACACTTCCTGCTCGTGTCTGCCTAGCATCGCTCCCTGGATCCCGACGGCTGAGTGGAGAGGATCCGAAGTCGCTGGGTCCATTCTTGGTCGGATTCTTCTGTTATGGTGAGTGAATGAGGACCCAAAAGCGAACTAACTTAAACAGAGCTTCTTTAATAACCAAACATAGGTAGGCTCAGATAGACCGGCAGATTCCGACAGGACAGGACAAGGTTACAGCAAACATGACGATAGTCTGGCTCAGGCATGAAACACAACAAACAAGAATCCGACAAGGACAGGAACAGAAACAGAGAGAGATATAGGGACCTAATCAGAGGGAAAAAGGGAACAGGTGGGAAACGGGGTGAATGGGTAGTTAGAGGAGACAAGGAACAGCTGGGGGAAAGCGGGGGAGAAAAGGTAACCTAACAACGACCAGCAGAGGGAGACAGGGTGAAGGGAAAGGACAGAGACAAGACACAACATGACAGTACATGACAGAAACAGGCTCAGCTAATGTAAGTGTTGAACTGAGTAAGGCAGCTAAGGAGGTGGGACCACAGGATGAGATCTCTTCGGGCCTGTAACATCAGGGATTTCTGTCATCCAGTATAGAATGATTCTTATATTAGCTGCCCAGTAATAATATTGAAAGTTCGGAAGTGCTAGACCACCCTGGGGGCGAGACCTCTGCAATACGTTCATACTTATCCAAGGGTTTTTGTTGTTCCAGATAAAAGCAGATATCAGTTTAACTATGGAGATAAAAATAAAAAAATGTCAGAAAGATAGCAATACATTTTTATACTTATTTCAATGTATGTAATACATTCATTTTAACAGTGTTAATTCTTCCACCCAAAGGAAATGAAAGTAAATCACAGGGTTCAAGTTCCTGTTTCAGGCAGAGTATCAAGGGAGGGAAATTGGCTTTATAGATATCTTTGAAATTCTGAATTTTTCCTATTTCCGTGTAGTCACTGAAGGGTACATGACGAAAAACATATTTGCGTGGTAGAAGGATTAATAGGCATCAATTAACTTTTTTGTAGATTAACCTTATACCCGGATATTTTAGCAAATGACTTTAGTAGAAACTGGATCTCTGGAAGACCAGTTAAAGGGTTAGACATATATAATAGCATGTCATCCGTATAGAGTGAAACTTTATGCCCTCTTCGAAAATCTTTGATAGTGGTGTTTTGTGATGGCAAACAGCTGAGGGGATAGAGCACAACCCTGTCTTGTCCCATGTCGAAGTTGGAAATAGGATGAAAAGTTTTTATTTGTGCGCACTGCAGCCATTGCGGAGAAAGAAAATACTTTGATCCAGGACTTAAAATTGGGACCGAATCCAAATTGTTTGAGAGTATAAAATAATTCATCCCACTCCACCCTATCAAATGCCTTCTCAGCATCAAGTGATAACAATATCTGGAGTATCAAATGAAGAGGGATTATAAAGTATGTTATAAAGACATCTGATGTTGAAAAAAGAATGACCATTTTTTTATGAAACCAGATTGATCTGTAGAGATAATGGAGGGAAGGACTGACTCAAAACGGCAGGCAATCATCTTAAAAAGCCTATTTACATCGCAATTCAGTAAAGAAATTGGCCTATATGAACCACACTCAAGAGTTTACATTTTTTTCAGGATAAGTTATACACATGCTTGTCTCATTGTTGCGGGCAAAGAGATTGAGGAGAATGATTCCTCAAATACGGAAAGCAAGAGAGGGGAGAGTTGATCTGAGATTTTTTTTTTATTTGCTCGGAAATCTGTTGGGTCCAGGGGATTTACCACACTACATACATTTTTATTGCCAACAGAATCTCTTCTACAGAGACTGTTCTTCTAATTCAGCAGCTATCTCAGGTTCAACTGTTGGAATATCTAAGCTCTCAAAGGTGTCGAGTAATGTAGCAGTACCAGCAGATTCCGAAGTGTATAATTGTGAGTAAAAGTTATGAAAGCATGAATTGACCTCTAAATGATCAATACATTTGTTACAGAGATGATCAGTTATCTCGGGTACAGTATGGTTTGATTTGCGGTTCTCTGCATCTGGTGTGCTAGCGTTTTCCCTGATTTCTCTCCATGTTCCACATTTTTGAGTAGAGATTTATGAGATTTTCAGCTTGTCAAGTTGAAAGAAGATCAAACTCTGTGTCACGCCCTGGCCATAGAGAGGCTTTTATTCTCTACCTGGCCATAGAGAGGCTTTTATTCTCTACCTGGCCATAGAGAGGCTTTTATTCTCTACCTGGCCATAGAGAGGCTTTTATTCTCTACCTGGCCATAGAGAGGCTTTTATTCTCTACCTGGCCATGGAGAGGCTTTTATTCTCTATTTTGGTTAGGCCAGGGTGTGACTAGGGTGGGCATTCTATGTTCGGAGTTGCCAGAGCCGCCCTCCTGTCCGGGGCTGCCAGAGCCGCCCGTCAGTCCGGAGGCGCCAGAGCCGCCCGTCAGTCCGGAGGAGCCAGAACCGCCCGTCAGTCCGGAGCTGCCAGAGTTGCCCGTCAGTCCGGAGCTGCCAGAGCCGCCCTTCACTCCAGAGCTGCCAGAATCACAGCCCCTCAGTCCAGAGGCGCCCCTCAGTCCAGTGGCACCCTCTGGACTGAGGGGCTGCAATTCTGTCCGGGACCCGCTGTCTTCAGTCCGGGGCCCGCTGCGAGGGATCCCGCACCCGAGCCGCCGCCGTAAGGAAGGCCCACCCAGACCCTCCCCTTTGAGTCAGGTTTTGCGGCCGGAGTCCACACCTTTGGGGGGATACTGTCATTCTCTATTTTGGTTAGGCCAGGGTGTGACTAGGGTGGGCAGTCTATGTTCCTTTTTCTATGTTTTTGTATTTCTTTGTTTTTGGCCGGGTATGTTTCTCAATCAGGGACAGCTGTCTATCGTTTTCTCTGACTGAGGACCATATTTAGGTAGCTCTTGCCCACATAGGTTTTGCAGGTAGTTGCTTTCTGTTTTGTGCTTTGCACCTGATGGAGCTGTTTCGGTTGTTATTTTTGTTACTTTATATTTAGTGTTCAGTTCTATTTAATAAATGATGAACACGTACCACGCTGCGCTTTGGTCCTCACCTTCTTCCACCAACGGCCGTTACACTCTGTCTTAATTGTCAAATGTTGTTTAATCTAAATCTGTAGATGAAGAGTGTGAATATGCCAAATCAAATCCAATTTTAAGTTCCCCTAGGCGTTGAATATTACACTTCCTTAATCTTGCACTGTACGAAATAATTTGGCCCCTTAGATAAGCCTTCATTGATTCCCATACTGCTGTAGGAGACATTCCAGGGGTTTGATTAAGCTCGAGAAATAGTTCAATTTGAGATGATATAAAAGCAACAAAGGTTTCTTCTGATGGAAGTAGTGAGTAAAGCCGCCAAGGGCAAAAATTAGGCTGTGTATTTGGTATAAGTAATTTCATAGAAAGAGGAGAATGATCCGAAATGACTGTAGCTTGGTAATCACACTACGTGATAAATGGCAGAAATGTATTGTCTAGGAAAAAGTAGTCTATACATGAGAAGGTTCTTATGAACTGGTGAGAAAAGATAATACTAGCTAGCTATGGGATTGCAAAAACGCACACGTGAGATATGCCATATGTCTTAAGAAATAGCTTGATTGTGGATACTGTCTTTTATGAAGGTGATATTTTAGGAGAGCTACGATCCAGATTGGGCGACAGTACACAATTCATATCACCACCTAGTATTAGGTGGTGTGTGTCCATATTTGGTAATCGAGAATATACATTTGTGAAGTATGAACTGTTATCCCAGTTTGGCGTGTAAATGTTAGCCAAGATAACAGGTGTATTATACAGTCTTCCTACTACAATAATGAAACGGCCTGCTGAGTCTGCCTCTACACTTGACATTGCGAATGGTATGTTTTTACTAATTAAAATGGCTCCTCTAGTTTTAGAAAGAAAATTTGAATAATATGATTGATCTTTTAAACGAGAGTGGTCGAAAGTGCGGCGATGTGTCTCCTGAAGAAAAGCAATATCTACTTTAAGGTGATTGAAATGAGAAAGAAACATTTTACGCTTTACTGGGTGATTTAAAGTTTTAACAGTCCAGCGAGCAAAAGTGACCGAGCAACCAGCTGTCCCTCTCATCTGGTATGACAAATAAAACCCGCAGTGGTCACCTAATAGAACAAGGTAACCGCTAATCCCCACGCAAAGATATCCACACATGATGTGCTTGTATTGGGGAGCACTAAACCTATCAAATAGCAAGCCATGTTGAAATAGTGAAGGATTTAAAACAAGTTGCGCATAATAAATAACAAATACTTATTTACAAACCAAAACTAGGCTGTTTTAAGTATAAAAGTATAAAAAATAAAAAAAAGTATAAAACATTTTATAAATCACATTTTACAGCAATTACCACTAAGTTAGCAGCAACTTCTTTAAAGATATTACTTAACCTAAAAATAGAACTGCGCTTTATCTACCCTGGATACTGGTACCATCGGAGAAATAGAAATGAGCAGCTTCACGGTAATTAAATAAAACGTAAACACAAAAGGATAATTGACTCACCACAACTAAGGCACTGACATTACCCAATACTAACAATATCAACTGATTCCACTGGAAACGCTAAACAGTATCTACAAAAGAGAGACTCTGTCTGCAGTGGATTCAAATAAAATAAAATTAAATGTTTTTGGTCACATACACATGGTTAACAGATGTTATTGCGAGTGTAGCGAAATGCTTGTGCTACTAGTTCCGACAGTGCAGCAATATCAACAAGTAATCTAACAATTCCACAACATCTACCTAATAAACACAAATCTAAGTAAAGGGATGGAATAAGAATATGTACATATAAATATATTGATGAGCAATGACCGAGCGGCATAGGCAAGATGCAATAGATGGTATAAAATATAGTAATACAGTGGGGAGAACAAGTATTTGATACACTGCCGATTTTGCAGGTTTTCCTACTTACAAAGCATGTCTGTAATTTTTATCATAGGTACACTTCAACTGTGAGAGACGGAATCTAAAACAAAAATCCAGAAAATCACATTGTATGATTTTTAAGTAATTAATTTGCATTTTATTGCATGACATAAGTATTTGATCACCTACCAACCAGTAAGAATTCCGACTCTCACAGACCTGGTAGTTTTTCTTTAAGAACCCTTCCTGTTCTCCACTCATTACCTGTATTAACTGCACCTGTTTGAACTATTTACCTGTATAAAATACACCTGTCCACACACTCAATCAAACAGAATCCAACCTCTCCACAATGGCCAAGACTAGAGAGCTGTGTAAGGACATCAGGGATAAAATTGTAGACCTGCACAAGGCTAGGATGGCCTACAGGACAATAGGCAAGCAGCTTGGTGAGAAGGCAACAACTGTTGGCGCAATTATTAGAAAATGGAAGAAGTTCAAGATGACGGTTAATCACCCTCGATCTGGGGGTCCATGCAAGATCTCACCTCGTGGGGCATCAATGATCATAAGGAAGGTGAGGGATCAGCCCTTTTATACAGGTAAATAGTTCAAACAGGTACCATTAATAAAGGTAACGAGTGGAGGACAGAGGAGCCTCTTAAAGAAGAAGTTACAGGTCTGTGAGAGCCAGAAATCTTGCTTGTTTGTAGGTGACCAAATACTTATTTCCACCATATTTTGCTAATAAATTCATAAAAAATCATAGTTGAAGTGTAAAAAAAAAAGTACAGCCTCTCTCATCTTTTTAAGTGGGAGAACTTGCACAATTGGTGGCTGACTAAATACTTTTTTGCCCCACTGTATATGGAATTTGAAATTATTTATACTTTTGATACTTCAGTATATTTTAGCAAGTACATTTACTTTTAATATATTTCAAACCAAATTTGACTTCAAACCAACTTTTACTCAAGTATTATTTTACTGGGTGACTTGCATTCACTTTTACTGCACCTACCGCACAGAGTCAGGAGAGCCATGGTGCACGCTTCTGGTCAGCATGTACTGCGCCCAGCCCGACACAGGAGTCGCTAGTGTACGATGAGACAAGGATATCCCTGCCAAACCCTCCCTAGCCCAGACAAACCCTCCCTAGCCCCTAGCCTAGCTGGGCCAATTGTGCAGCCGGCTGCGACAGAGCCTGGGCTCGAACCCAGAGTTCAACAGAGCCTGGGCTTGAACCCCTGCCTTAGACCACTGCGCCACCCGGGAGGCCCAGCTATGTGATTATCATCGGTTTCCCCAATAGGCCCAGTGGTTGCCAAACTTTTGATAGTCCAGTACCCCTTCAAACATTCAACCTCCAGCTGCGTACCACCTCTAGCACCAGGGTCAGCGCACTCTCAAATGTTGTTTTTTGCCATCATTGGCAGGCTTACAATTTAAAAATAAATGTGAATCACATTTTTATTTGGTGTACCCCCGACCGCATTGCGAACTCACTATGGGAATACCTGGCTAGGCTATATGATTATCTTGCTGCAACATAAATGCAATTGTTACATTGTAATAACGTTGTCATAAAACTGCAACAATGTAGCAGCTTCAAGTCGGGAAACAATGTAGCAGGACTAACCGAACATTCAGCAGCACTCGTTGTAACTATTGCTATTACTATTGCTATTACACTGATAAAATGGCATAGGCAAACCTATAAGGTTAATAAAAACATGGCATGGTAAAAATGGTAGTTGCACAAACATATCAATTTATTAATGTTGTGCTTTGGAATATTCTGTAGCCTGAAGAAGTTAGGCTAAATGCATAGGCTACACTGCACAGACATAGGCCCCCTGCTTCGACTTTTGCGGAGCCTACAGTAAATCTAGGCCTTGGCTGGCTACTTGTTGTTTTCATTTCTCCCTTTTCACCGGCCGGCCGGCAAACTGGAGCGACACACCCCCATTATCTTCACATACAAAAAAGTGAGTGACACATTCCAAACTACCCATTGGCTTCTGGCTTGCGATGGCAGCGGACCAATAGCAGTGAATTGAAGGCGGTGCCTTGTGAATCTCGCCTGGCTGCACGCGCAGGGGAGTGGGGGCGTGGCATTTTTTTGAGGAAAAAAAGCTAAACAATCTTTAATCTTTCAAATTGACTGTGTCGGCTTTTTAACTTGTCTCGGCTGGTGGAAAAGTCCATACCTTAGAATAGTGGTAACACACGGGGATCCACTCAAGACAGGCCTGAATGTATTTTCTTCCAAATTTCTGCACGAAAAGGTATAGAAAGCGGGTAATCTTTCTTTAGTCACCACTCCGGTCCGACGATGAATTCTAAACGTTTGCTTGACATGTCTCCGGCTGACATACTGGTCGGGGGCGCTTCGAAACAAGCCGGTATTGAACAGCATGCAGAGGGTTCCAAGGGAAGCGAAATGAGTGTCACCACTACTGACAGCGGTGTCATTCTGGCGTGCGGGAGCGGGCCCGCATCTGGAGCAGTTTTCTGCACAATCGTGCTAGACGATGACTCTTTGAGAGAATGTACAAACCAGGACATCATCCTCAATGGGAATGACCTGTCGTCAGGGAGAGAAAAATACGCGCACCGGAAAATAGTAGGTGCTATTACACTGTCATATCCATTGCATGCTGGACCTCATGTATTTTTCTTTGCAGTGAGTTGGTTAGATTAAAAGCAAGTGTGTAATGTGTTATTCTTCTTCCCCCTATTCAATTATATATCAATCGAGTTTTCACATTAGCACATTGTTTTCCTTAAAGCACACTGTTGCATACACCGGGGAAACAAACTACAGAACCAGCCGCTCTGACTTTTCTAATGACATGAATCGGCTACTTTTTAAAGTGAAAATATAGGTCAGACAGGCTATGCGTCTAACCCAAGTTAATTATAGCCTAAATGCAACTAGTATGTATGACGAATATAATCTGTTAAAATGGCGGCTCATTGCATGTTCAAAGTTTAAAGGAAAAAGGGCTGGGACTCCAAACTAATTTCCCCTCCCCCATAGCGACCGCTTTGCCTGCCAGAATTTCAGCAGGGAGGCATCGAGACCAATGATTCAGATAATATACACTAGATGACTGATTGGGGGCGCTGTGTTGAATCCGTCGATTCACTCCCCCACATTTCAGTCGTTTAGCAGATGCTCTTAACCAGAGCGATTTACAGTAGAGTACATACATTTTCATACCCCACCATTGTAACAAATATTTTGGAAGCTATAGAATTACATTTATTAATATCTACATTATTTTTGCCATATTTATTATATTACAGAAGCCTTAATGTACATATGAAAAATATATAAAAACATTTTCCTTAAAGTATAATTTTTAGATCTTACAAATGTTACTGTCCCCACTACAAAAAAAAAACATAAATACCTGTCATTTTCTTCTTGAAACGTTGAATTGAAATACTGTAGAATTGCATTAAATCCTATGGAGGACTGCTCCTACTGGGAAATTCCAATATGGCCGACCGGTGGCTACAACGCCTCTTAAAGTCCAACGTATAGCATTAGCAATCCACGGTTTATATATATAATTGACCAAGACCCTGCTTTGAAGGGAAGAAAAACTATCTACAAGTGTTGCTTGATATTATTATTATTTTTTAAAACAACAGTGCATGTCAGATATGTTGTATTGTCCCAAGACATCAACACACCCCCATATAGAAATTAGAGAGTGGACAATGTCCTACCAGTGAATTTCTAGGGGATGTCATATGCCTAAACGTTTTTGAGAAACCGTAATTTTTGTTTAGCCATCCTACATGCTATCACTTTGTTTGCTATTATAGTCTATTGTCAAAGTGTTGTCAGATGACGTGTGAGCGGGAGAATTACACAGGGTTAATGTGCTCCGTGAAGGGATTGTTCAACAGAATTACAAAATAACATATTGGTTTCCTTACCCTGTAAGCAGTCTATTGACAAGGTATGACAGCAATCTATGCTTTGGTTTAGTTTCCCTAGCACTGTTTCCACATGCCTACATTTTTTTTTTTTTTTGCATTTGTGGCACAAATCCCATTCAGGTCATGAGACAGATATTAGAATTTTCTTGTTACATTTTTGAGCTTCACAATCAATTTGAGATACTTTTAGATGATTTGGACATGATTAGGTCATTCAAATTACTGCGGTCACTGTTATAATAATTTCATATAAGCATTTCACTGTAGTGTTTTACACCTGCTGTATCCTGTGCATCTTAGGTGACATTTCCATGGGGGACGGGGGGACATGTATGTCCCAATATTAACAACAGGTCGATTTCCCCCCCCCCCAATAGGCTCAATTCTTTCAAATCTAAAACATATATACATTTCTTTGTTGGTTGGGGGCCCCTTGGAGTTCGGCGGTTCCCCAGATAGCATACTGTATGAGTAAGTTTTAAGCAATGGAAAAAATGTGTAGAATTATAGGAAATTAGCTTTAACGGTCGTTAGGACACGAAGAACTGTCCAACTCCTCCTCCTTCTCAATTTTCCAACAGAAATGGGGTGTGCCTTTAGTGGTTCATCGATGTGTCATTCTGGTCATGCACGGCTCAACCAACATAGGTAGTTCATTAGCTAAGCTAGAGCATTAAGCACAGTATAATTAATTACACTAACTACGTTTCCATCCACAGTTTTAATGCAAGTAAAGTCATACCGTATAGAAAAAAATCACGACAGCTGTGATGGAAACAGGTAGTTTCGGTACAACTTTTGAGCTGCTGACAGATAATTTATTAGTTCAACATGAGAAATGGTGTTGGAAAGGCCTTGATGTGCAACTATTTATATAATAATCATGATATCAAAGTAAACTTGGAGTCACGCGATGGTATGGTGTGTGCTCCTCCCAATATCACTCGGGAAACCATGCAGTTTATTAGGCTACAGATTAATTAAATAAGTTATGATGAACTTCACAGTCTTATTTTGGTGGCATGATGATCGATGCTTGACTGCCGTTTGACAAATACAAATGTTCTCAATGCTATCCATAATAATCTCATCATGGAGACTAGCCTACCAGCACAGCTTCTCACACTGTATCTGTCAGCTGTTGGTTAGAATGTACGACTAGAGGAGACTAGAGGAGGCACATTTGCTATTTTTAACGAAACAGTTGTTGTTGCAAAACTATCGGTAGATCTGAAAATGTGTCCACTAGTGGGGAAAATGTGTTGGAAACACGCCACTAGTGGGGAAAATGTGTTGGAAACACGCCACTAGTGGGGAAAATGTGTTGGAAACACGCCACTGGTGGGGAAAATGTGTTGGAAACACACCACTGGTGGGGAAAATGTGTTGGAAACACGCCACTGGTGGGGAAAATGTGTTGGAAACACACCACTAGTGGGGAAAATGTGTTGGAAACACGCCACTGGTGGGGAAAATGTGTTGGAAACACACCACTAGTGGGGAAAATGTGTTGGAAACACGCCACTAGTGGGGAAAATGTGTTGGAAACACACCACTAGTGGGGAAAATGTGTTGGAAACACGCCACTAGTGGGGAAAATGTGTTGGAAACACACCACTAGTGGGGAAAATGTGTTGGAAACACGCCACTAGTGGGGAAAATGTGTTGGAAACACGCCACTAGTGGGGAAAATGTGTTGGAAACACGCCACTAGTGGGGAAAATGTGTTGGAAACACACCACTAGTGGGGAAAATGTGTTGGAAACACGCTACTAGTGGGGAAAATGTGTTGGAAACACACCACTAGTGGGGAAAATGTGTTGGAAACACACCACTAGTGGGGAAAATGTGTTGGAAACACGCCACTGGTGGGGAAAATGTGTTGGAAACACGCCACTAGTGGGGAAAATGTGTTGGAAACACGCCACTGGTGGGGAAAATGTGTTGGAAACACACCACTAGTGGGGAAAATGTGTTGGAAACACACCACTAGTGGGGAAAATGTGTTGGAAACACACCACTGGTGGGGAAAATGTGTTGGAAACACACCACTAGTGGGGAAAATGTGTTGGAAACACGCCACTGGTGGGGAAAATGTGTTGGAAACACACCACTGGTGGGGAAAATGTGTTGGAAACACACCACTAGTGGGGAAAATGTGTTGGAAACACACCACTAGTGGGGAAAATGTGTTGGAAACACGCCACTAGTGGGGAAAATGTGTTGGAAACACACCACTGGTGGGGAAAATGTGTTGGAAACACACCACTGGTGGGGAAAATGTGTTGGAAACACGCCACTGGTGGGGAAAATGTGTTGGAAACACACCACTGGTGGGGAAAATGTGTTGGAAACACACCACTAGTGGGGAAAATGTGTTGGAAACACACCACTAGTGGGGAAAATGTGTTGGAAACACACCACTGGTGGGGAAAATGTGTTGGAAACACACCACTAGTGGGGAAAATGTGTTGGAAACACGCCACTGGTGGGGAAAATGTGTTGGAAACACGCCACTAGTGGGGAAAATGTGTTGGAAACACACCACTAGTGGGGAAAATGTGTTGGAAACACACCACTAGTGGGGAAAATGTGTTGGAAACACACCACTAGTGGGGAAAATGTGTTGGAAACACACCACTAGTGGGGAAAATGTGTTGGAAACACACCACTAGTGGGGAAAATGTGTTGGAAACACACCACTAGTGGGGAAAATGTGTTGGAAACACGCCACTAGTGGGGAAAATGTGTTGGAAACACGCCACTGGTGGGGAAAATGTGTTGGAAACACGCCACTGGTGGGGAAAATGTGTTGGAAACACGCCACTGGTGGGGAAAATGTGTTGGAAACACGCCACTAGTGGGGAAAATGTGTTGGAAACACACCACTAGTGGGGAAAATGTGTTGGAAACACACCACTAGTGGGGAAAATGTGTTGGAAACACACCACTAGTGGGGAAAATGTGTTGGAAACACACCACTAGTGGGGAAAATGTGTTGGAAACACACCACTAGTGGGGAAAATGTGTTGGAAACACACCACTAGTGGGGAAAATGTGTTGGAAACACGCCACTGGTGGGGAAAATGTGTTGGAAACACGCCACTGGTGGGGAAAATGTGTTGGAAACACGCCACTGGTGGGGAAAATGTGTTGGAAACACGCCACTGGTGGGGAAAATGTGTTGGAAACACAACACTAGTGGGGAAAATGTGTTGGAAACACACCACTAGTGGGGAAAATGTGTTGGAAACACACCACTAGTGGGGAAAATGTGTTGGAAACACACCACTAGTGGGGAAAATGTGTTGGAAACACACCACTAGTGGGGAAAATGTGTTGGAAACACGCCACTGGTGGGGAAAATGTGTTGGAAACACGCCACTAGTGGGGAAAATGTGTTGGAAACACGCCACTAGTGGGGAAAATGTGTTGGAAACACGCCACTGGTGGGGAAAATGTGTTGGAAACACGCCACTAGTGGGGAAAATGTGTTGGAAACACGCCACTAGTGGGGAAAATGTGTTGGAAACACGCCACTAGTGGGGAAAATGTGCAGATTTTCTTTATGCAGATTTTTGAATATTCACATGAAAATTTGTTGCCAATTGGATGGAAACCTAGTTAATATGAGGGAAATAGTTTTCATTCCAAAAAAAGAGTAAATAAGTATGTTAAAAGCAGCTTTTCTGTGTTGTAATAGATGCGGTAAGAGGTCAATGGAACGCTGACCATGGGGGACAGAAGAAGGATGCTGGATTGGCGCACAGTCAATAAATCTGAGCTAACAACGATGTTATTCGTCAAAACCGTCATGATTGATGTATTGTAACAGGCCCACAATGTGGTTACTAAAGTCCGATTGAAATACATTTGGCTGTTTTCACTGCATAACATTTAGAAGTAGTCCATTTTCAGGTTTAGAAGAAGTGACTGGACTGCTAAATGCTAACTCCCATTCGTATATCTGGTAGCTTAGCTAGCATAGAGAAATGGTTGTCAAAGTCATTTTTAACTGTAATGAAGTTGATTGGTGATGACATGAACATATTTTGGGGTTGACATCCATACAAGCAATATACTGATTTTTACCCCACCATATTGTGAAATAGTGCAAATTATATTTCCTTTCTACCCAATGGCAAAATGTGTAGAATTCTAGGAAATTAGACTTCACATTTTTATCTCTGCCTCATGTCAAAATGTGTTGAAATGCAGAAAGTTAGCTGTTTTCCCCTAAATATATTTATTGGGTGGTTGGGGGCCTTCCACTTATCCTTCCACTTATACTGTGTTTTACCCCTCCATATACCCCTCAAGATACCCCTTAAGAAAGGCATAATAAGTCAAACTGTGTAGAATTGCAGGAAATGCGGAGAACCCCTCAGACACCCCGTCTACTGTTCATCCCCCCCCCGTTATCACCCCTCGGACAGCCCGTCTACTGCCCCCCCATTATCTACACCACAATTTCACCCTTACTGTGCATTTGACAATACAACTTTAAACTTGAAAAATATTTGGGAAGCAAAAAAATTATATTAGAAAAAATGAATACCTCCTATATATATATATATAGGGGCAGTACTCACTGAATGTTGATATTGTGAACCTATGTTATGTATTTTTACCTCCTGTTTCAGGAAGTGATGTCACTGAGTACTGCCCCTATATGTAGGACCTTAAGAGTGGGCTTTAAGGTTAGGGTCAGAGTAGGCGTTAAGGTTAAGGTTAGGGTAAGAGTAGGCGTTAAGGTTAAGGTAAGAGTAGGCGTTAAGGTTAGAGTAAGGGTAGGAATATAGGTTAGAGTAGGGGTAGGGGTCAGGGAGGGTTAGGTAACTGTAAGGGTTGAGGTTAATGTTAGGGTAAGAGTAGGGTTTAAGGTAAGGGTAGGGTTTGAGGTAAGGATAGGGGTTAAGGGTAGGGGTTAGAGTAAGGGTAGGGGTTAAGGTTAGGGTAAGGCTAGGGGTTAAGGTTAGGGTAGGGATGTCCCAAGGATCCCAGATAGCACACACCCAGCTCCTCCCCATTCCTGCCACTCACAAGCTCCTCCCCCTCCTGCCACTCACAAGCTCCTCCCCCTCCTGCCACTCACAACAACAAAGATGAAAGATAATTTCTTCCTCTCTGACAACAAGCGGTTTCAAATCGTTATTTGCATTTGAGGTTTGGTCCAACAGAATCGGTCATATGGACACTGAAACACATTTAGACAATATTTTACTGTAATAGATGGGAACCTAACTTTTCTAACAATACCCTTTATATGTCTAAACTCCTCAAATTGCGCAAAGAGCAGACCCAATTAAAACTGGAGTATCAAGGAACATTGATTCTGCAAAATTAATGCTCAGTTTCTGTCGTGCACGGGTACCGCTAGAAGCATTTTAGCCACAGACTGTTATGCTGGCTGTCTAGTTTGTGTTTTATAAATGTGCAATGAACATAAAAAAATATTATGTAAGGAATTAACAACTAGTTCTCATTCTGATAAATAAGGTAGGCCACTTGATTTCAACATCTGAACAAAGTGGACAAGCTAGCATACTGTTGGAGACGGTCAGAAGGGTGTGTTCATAACAATTCAACTGTTATATCTTGTTAGCTAGCAAATAGATCCAAGTTGGCTAGACTTTAATTATAAAGATTAGCTGGCTACTGACTAGCATGGGGGCTTGTGCTTGAGAGGTTGTTTATGAGACCTGTGTTAATTTTATATTAATGCCTGCTTGTTGGTCATTATTAGTCAATGCTACAAGACGTTGGTCATTATTAGTCAATGCTACAAGACGTTGGTCATTATTAGTGAACGCTACAAGACATTGGTCATTATTAGTGAACACTACAAGATGTTGGTCATTATTAGTGAATGCTACAAGAAATTGGTCATTGTTAGTGAATGCTGCAAGAAGTTGGTCATTGTTAATGAATGCTACAAGAAGTTGGTCATTATTAGTGAATGCTACATGAAGTTGGTCATTATTAGTGAATGCTACAAGACGTTGGTCATTATTAGTGAATGCTACAAGAAGTTGGTCATTATTAGTGAATGCTACATGAAGTTGGTCATTATTAGTGAATGCTACAAGACGTTGGTCATTATTAGCGAATGCTACAAGAAGTTGGTCATTATTAGTGAATGCTACATGAAGTTGGTCATTATTAGTGAATGCTGCAAAAAGTTTGTCATTATTAGTGAATGCTACAAGAAGTTGGTCATTATTAGCGAATGCTACAAGATGTTGGTCATTATTAGTGAATGCTACAAGACGTTGGTCATTATTAGCGAATGCTACAAGAAGTTGGTCATTATTAGTGAATGCTACATGAAGTTGGTCATTATTAGTGAATGCTACAAGACGTTGGTCATTATTAGTGAATGCTACAAGAAGTTGGTCATTATTAGTGAATGCTACATGAAGTTGGTCATTATTAGTGAATGCTACAAGACGTTGGTCATTATTAGCGAATGCTCCAAGAAGTTGGTCATTATTAGTGAATGCTACATGAAGTTGGTCATTATTAGTGAATGCTACAAGACGTTGGTCATTATTAGTGAATGCTACAAGAAGTTGGTCATTATTAGTGAACGCTACATGAAGTTGGTCATTATTAGTGAATGCTGCAAAAAGTTTGTCATTATTAGTGAATGCTACAAGAAGTTGGTCATTATTAGTGAATGCTACAAGAAGTTGGTCATTATTAGCGAATGCTACAAGAAGTTGGTCATTATTAGTGAATGCTACATGAAGTTGGTCATTATTAGTGAATGCTACAAGACGTTGGTCATTATTAGTGAATGCTACAAGAAGTTGGTCATTATTAGTGAATGCTACATGAAGTTGGTCATTATTAGTGAATGCTGCAAAAAGTTTGTCATTATTAGTGAATGCTACAAGAAGTTGGTCATTATTAGTGAATGCTACAAGAAGTTGGTCATTATTAGTGAATGCTACAAGTCTTTGGTTATTATTAGTGAATGCTACAGGAAGTTGGTCATTAATTATAAATTTTTGCTCAGAAAACTTGGGGGGCCAAATTAAATCACCTGTGGCCGCTAGTTGGGGAACCCTACTTTAAACAATAGGTTATATATTCTAGTTGTCAGTGCCTCCTAATTGTTGGACAGATTTAGTGTAACTGACAGCTTCTATTTCTTTGTACACAAAATCTCTCAACAACGTCTCTTTCCCAAAACTGTCAGGCGCATTCTCCAAGATGGCGTAGCAGTCGGACGTGTGTTTTGTCTTGTCCCGTATCGTTTTCCTTGTTTTTTTTCTCGTAAATATTTTGTATATATTTTAATCTCACTTCCCATCTATGGACTGAATATACTCTCCTGCAACCCACCTCACCCAATGTGGTACGAATCTGCTATTTCTATACTTTAGAACCGGAACCCCAATCAGAAGCTAGCCAGGTAACTAGCTACTAGCTAGTAGTCAGTTTGCCATTGCTAGCGGTCTTCACCGTTAATTCGGACACCAGCCAGCCCCAGCTCAGTCAATACCTGCCAGTCTGCACAGCGCGATATCAACCCAGAGCATATCGGATTGCTTTTTCTCTACCATATCTCCGGATTCCTACCGCAAGCTCTGAACCTTTACACCGGATCATCGCAGCTAGCTAGCTGCAATCCGAGTGGCTACTCCTGGCTAATGTCTCTGTCCTGAAGCAAGCACCAGTTAGCCTTGAGCTAGCCTCGAGCTAGGCCCATCTCCCGGCTTGCCGAAGAGGTCCACCAGCTAATTATTGTGCTACAATACCTCTTTTGCCAAATGGCCTAGACCATTTACTGCCGACACGGAGCCCCGCCTATCCATCACGACTGGTCTGCCGACGTAATCGTCCGAGGTGGATCCAACAGGCTCTTCTGTTGCGACATCGCCGAAGGCCCATCTGCTAGCCCTGGCCCGCTAGCTGTCTGAATCGCCCTGTCTCCAGCTCACCTAGCGTAGTAGCAACTACTGAATCGTCTCCCTGACTCACCTATTGCTACTTATTGGTCCCTATGATCACTCTGCTACATATGCCTCTCCCTAATGTCAATATGCCCTGTCTATTGCTGTTCTGCTTAGTGATTATTGCCTTATTTCACTGTAGACCCCCCAGCCCTGCCCAATATGCCTTAGCCCCCATACATGCGGTGACCTCATCTGGCTTAACTGGTGCCTCTAGAGAGAAAACCTCTCTCATCGTCACTCAATGCCTAGGTTTACCTCCACTGTACTCACATCCTACCATACCCTTGTCTGTAAATTATGCCTTGAATCTATTCTTCCACGCCCAGAAATCTGCTCCTTTTAATATCTGTTCCGAATGCACTAGATGACCAGGTCTTAAAGCCTTTAGCCGTACCCTTATCCTACTCCTCATCTGTTCCTCTGGTGATGTAGAGGTTAACCCAGGCCCTGCAGCCCCAGCCCCACTCCCATTCCCCAGGCGCTCTCATTTGTTGACTTCTGTAACTGTAAAAGCCTTGGTTTCATGCATGTTAACATCAGAAGCCTCCTCCCTAAGTTTGTTTTATTCACTGCTTTAGCACACTCCACCAACCCTGATGTCCTAGCTGTGTCTGAATCCTGGTTTAGGAAGGCCACCAATCCTGAAAATTCATCCCCAACTACAACATTTTCCGACAAGATAGAACTGACAAAGGGAGCGGAGTTGCAACCTACTGCAGAGATAGCCTGCAGAGTTCTGTCATACTATCCAGGTCTTTTAAACAAGTATCTCATTGTGGCCGCTTGTTATAGACCCTCCTCAGCCCCCAGCTGTGCCCTGGACACCATATGTGAATTGATTGCCCCCCCCCATCTATCTTCAGAGTTCGTACTGTTAGGTAACCCAAACTGGGATATGCCGTCCTACAATCACCCCGGCCGTCCTACAATCTAAGCTAGATGCCCTCAATCTCGCACAAATTATCAAGGAACCTACCAGGTACACACCTCTGCTGTCTTTAACCAGGATCTCAGTGATCACTGCCTCATTGCCTGTGTCCGTAACTGTCACTGTCAAACGCTCCCTAAAATACTTCAGTGAGCTGGCCTTTCTAACCGACCTCACCCGGGTATCCTGGAGGATATTGACCTCATCCAGTCAGTAGAGGATGCCTGGTTGTTCTTTAAAGTGCTTTCCTCACCATCTTAAATAAGCATGCCCCATTCAAAAAATGTAGAACTAAGAACAGATATAGCCCTTGGTTCACCCCAGACTTGACTGCCCTTGACCAGCACAAAAACATCCTGTGGCGTTCTGCATTAGCATCGAATAGTCACCGCGATATGCAACTTTTCAGGGAAGTCAGGAACCAAAATACATAGTCAGTTAGGAAAGCTAAGACTGGATTTTTCAAACAGAAATTTGCATCATGTAGCAGTAATTCCAAAAAGTTTTGGGACACTGTAAAGTCACCACCGATAGTCTCTATAGGGCTGCCACAGGGTTCAATTCTCTGGCTGACTCTTGTCTATGTATATATCAATGATGTTGCTCTTGCTGCTGGTGATTGTCTGATCCACCTCTACGCAGACGACACCATTCTGTATACATCTGACCCTTCTTTGGACACTGTGTTAACAAACCTGCAAACGCGCTTCAATGCCATATAACTCTCCTTCCATGGCCTCCAACTGCTTTTAAATACTTTTAAAACTAAATGCATGCTCTTCAACCGATTGCTGCCGCACCTGCCCGCCTGACTAGCATCACAACTCTGGACGGTTCTGACTTAGAATATGTGGACAGGTACAAATACCTAGTTGTCTGGTTAGACTATAAACTCTCCTTCCAGACTCTCCATCTCCAATCCAAAATTAAATCTAGAATCGGCTTCCTATTTCGCAACAAAGCCTCCTTCACTCATGCTGCCAAACATACCATCATAAAATTGACTATCCCACCGATCCTTGACTTCGGCGATGTCATTTACAAAATAGCCTCCAACACTCTACTCAGCAAACTGGATGTAGTCTATCACAGTGGCATCTGTTTTGTCACCAAAGCCCCATATACTACCCACCACTGTGACCTGTATGCTCTCGTTGGCTGGCCCTTGCTACAAACCCACTGGCTACAGGTCATCTACAAGTCTTTGCTAGGTAAAGCCCCACCTTATCTCAGCTCACTGGTTACCATAGCAGCACCCACCCGTAGCACACGCACCAACAGGTATATTTCACTGGTCATCCCCAAAGCCAACTCTTCCTTTGGCCGCCTTTCTTCCAGTTCTCTGCTGCCAATGACTGGAACGAATTGCAAAAATTACTGAAGCTGGAGAATTATCACCCTCTCTAACTTTAAGCATCAGCTGTCAGAGCAGTATACGATCACTGTACCTGTACACAGCCAATCTGTAAATAGCACCCCCGACTAACTACCTCATCCCCATATTGTTATTTATCCTCTTGCTCTTTTGCACCCCAGTATCTCTATTCTCTACTTGCGCATCATCATCTGCACATCTGTCACTCCAGTGTTAATGCTAAATTGTAATTATTTTGCCTCCATGGCCTATTTATTGCATTGCCTCCCTAATCTTCTACATTTTCACACACTGTACATATATTTTTCTCTTGTGTTATTGACTGTATGTTTGTTTATGTGTAACTCTGTTGTTGTTTTTGTCGCACTGCTTTGCTTTATCTTGGCCAGGTCACAGTTGTAAATGAGAACTTGTTCTCAACTGGCCTACCTGGTTAAGTAAAGGTGAAATAAAAATAAATAAATAAAACATGTGGACTAAAAAGCACCAACATAACAGTTCTGAGACTGCAACCATTTCTCAGCTGTGTGTGTACTGTTCTTCATCCTTTAGATGGGTTGTGGTGGCGAGGCAGAGAGGAACAGTGGTCTGACTGGGGTCCTTACTAACGGCAGTCCCACTCACTGCCTGATCCTGAACGGGCAGAAGCCGGACAGACACATGCACTTGAAAGCGAGGAATCCGCTGGTGCCTGATGGTTTCCAGGAAACCGGACATCAAGTGCCACCTGAGGAGAGAAATCCCCACCCCTCCTCCCACATACCTGTCCCCCGACGCAGGTAGGGACCACATGGCTAATAACATAGTAGTGTTGTCACAATACCAGCGTTTTTCATTCGATACCGATACCAGGTTTAGTATTACAATACTCGATACCATCACGATACTTATTACCAAAACGATACCACAAAAAATATATATTAGCCAAAGTCACAAAATTACACTTGATCCAGACAGATAAACTTTAGGACTTATTTTATTGGAAACTGCTCAGAGAACATACAGGATTATTTTATTGGAAACTGCTCAGAGAACATACTGTACTTTTTATTGGAAACTGCTCAGAGAACATACTGTATTTTTTATTGGAAACTGCTCAGAGAACATACTGTATTTTTTTATTGGAAACTGCAAAGAGAACATACTGTATTTTTTATTGGAAACTGCTCAGAGAACATACTGTATTTTTTATTGGAAACTGCTCAGAGAACATACTGTATTTTTTATTGGAAACTGCTCAGAGAACATACTGTATTTTTTTATAGGAAACTGCAAAGAGAACATACTGTATTCTTTTATTGTACTTATTAACAACATTTGCATGGAAGAAGCAATCTGTTCTTTTCGAATAGTGTGCACTGTCTCTTTAAGAAATTAATGACATTATTTGCTTAATTTGCAAGGCAGAATGTGGCTGTGGAATCTGACTTTGTGACTCGGGAATCTAGTGGAAACCAGACATGAGTTAAAGGAAGATGAAGAAGTGAATGTTGTTTTGGTGGCATGGGAGACAATGTGAATTAGTAACATTTTTGGTGCCTGCCAGCTTTTAAATTAGCATATTTTGTGTTATGGTTTGCATATTATCACAAACAAAGTAGTAGGATTGTGAATTCAGCTGTAAGCTAGCAAGGAAAGTTAGCCTACAATTAAAGCTGGAAGCTACCGGTATCGTCTTGCATTGTAAAAGTGTCTAGCCTGTATGGCCATTGTTTTGTGAACATTAATTAACAGTTTCAACATTTCTACATGCTGGGTCGAATTATTCAGGTGTGTTAACTTCTGTGCCGCGTGAGTGAGGAGATAACATGATGCAGCCCAGACTCCCAGTGCAGGCTAAGTGGAGCAGAAGTGAGGAGATAACATGATGCAGCCCAGACTCCCAGTGCAGGCTAAGTGGAGCAGAAGTGAGAAGATACCATGATGCAGCCCAGACTCCCAGTGCAGGCTAAGTGGAGCAGAAGTGAGGAGATAACATGATGGACCCCAGACTCCCAGTGAAGGCTAAGTGGAGCAGGAGTCAGGAGATAACATGATGCAGCCCAGACTCCCAGTGCAGGCTAAGTGGAGCAGGAGTGGGGACTGGGAAGCTAATGTAGCTCAGACTCCCGGTGCAGGCTAAGTGGAGCAGGAGTGAGGAGATAACATGATGCAGCCCAGACTCCCGGTGCAGGCTAAGTGGAGCAGGAGTGGGGACTGGGGAGCTAATGTAGCTCAGACAACTCTAGCAATGAATGACTAAGTGGAGCAGGCTCTTTGCTCTTGGCGCTATAAAGGGGCTATGCTAATACAGACTTGATCCTCTCAATCACGTAAGACACATTTGACAGAAGTACTGAACGTAACAAAAATTATAGTACCTAACTGTACATGTTTTTTTGTATCGAAAAGTACTGAAGTTTTGGTATACTGTGCAACTCTATAACATAGATGTTACCAAGTACTGCGTCGATAACAATATGGTTATTACGTGGTTATTACCAGTGGCATGGTTGCTGCTTCAACCAGAGTTGGGTCAATACCAGTCCTAGTCCAAATGAAACAGTCATTGAATGGGGCATAGAATTTCTGAAATTGAAAATAGCTCTAAGAATTGGATGTTTCCACATAAAAATCCAAACCCAAGTTCTGAATAAACTAGAGTTGAAATGGAATTGACTCTGACCTTGTGGTGGTTCAAACTATCCCGTGGTTTGGGCATAAATGTTGTGGGGAGGCTTGGTCAGATGACCGCTGTTGGATTCTTAGAAAACATTCCAGTGTTTCAGAATAGTTCTGATTCTCAAGATCTAAAATAAATGCCTTAAAGTAAATGCCTTCAATGGTTAAAGTTTTAGAATAAAGTCAAGATTGCCCAATCATGTGGGTGAGAATGGAAGATATGATGGCCATGTTGCTGTTGACTGATAAACCTAAACCAATACTGTTCTCACTGTAATAGTGAGACCACTAGCTTATGAACCAATCACTATATTAATCCATACACAAATCAGTGCACATGATATCAATGCCTTGTATCACTGCCTTGCTCACCATGGCCAACCTCACTAAATGTGGTCTTTGCCTTAACATTGAGATCCAAGCAGATCACTCATTCAACGCTACAAAAAATGACCCATGTTTCACTTTGTTGAGCGTGTGGTCTTTCATACTACAGGATATTGTGTTCATAAAGATTAGTTCCTTGGATTGGACATGAAAGGTTATGGAATTATTAACCCCCACAGACCCCCACCCCCCTTATAATCTGTAAATCAGTATAATGTCCAAGTGAAATTGACTCCTGCGACTTAATCCCTGTCTCATATTCAGGTAAAAGGGTTAACACTTTACTTAAAATTGTTCTAATATCTATTTTCTCCATTTCATCCCGGTATCAGTAAGCCAGGCGTGCACTCTGAGTGGCTAGACAGACCAGTGCACTCTGAGTGGCTCGACAGATCAGTGCACTCTGAGTGGCTCGACAGATCAGTGCACTCTGAGTGGCTAGACAGACCAGTGTGTCTGAGTGTCTAGACAGACCAGTGCACTCTGAATGGCTAGACAGACCAGTGCACTCTGAGTGGCTAGACAGACCAGTGCACTCTGAGTGGCTAGACAGACCAGTGCACTCTGAGTGGCTAGACAGACCAGTGCAGTCTGAGTGGCTAGACAGACCAGTGCACTCTGAGTGGCTAGACAGACCAGTGTGTCTGAGTGGCTAGACAGACCAGTGTGTCTGAGTGGCTAGACAGACCAGTGTGTCTGAGTGGCTCGACAGACCAGTGTGTCTGAGTGGCTAGACAGACCAGTGCAGTCTGAGTGGCTAGACAGACCAGTGCAGTCTGAGTGGCTAGACAGACCAGTGTGTCTGAGTGGCTAGACAGACCAGTGTGTCTGAGTGGCTAGACAGACCAGTGTGTCTGAGTGGCTAGACAGACCAGTGCAGTCTGAGTGGCTAGACAGACCAGTGTGTCTGAGTGGCTAGACAGACCAGTGTGTCTGAGTGGCTAGACAGACCAGTGCAGTCTGAGTGGCTAGACAGACCAGTGCAGTCTGAGTGGCTAGACAGACCAGTGTGTCTGAGTGGCTAGACAGACCAGTGTGTCTGAGTGGCAAGACAGACCAGTGCAGTCTGAGTGGCTAGACAGACCAGTGCAGTCTGAGTGGCTAGACAGACCAGTGTGTCTGAGTGGCTAGACAGACCAGTGTGTCTGAGCGGCTAGACAGACCAGTGCAGTCTGAGTGGCTAGACAGACCAGTGCAGTCTGAGTGGCTAGACAGACCAGTGTGTGTATGTTGACATGTTTTTCTCTCAGCAGTTTGTACTGTTGTGTGTGACTCAATGACTAGCAGAGCGAGAGGGGCTCAAGGCTGTTTTCTCTGTTGCTGTGACACACACACACACACACACACACACACACACACACACACACACACACACACACACACACACACACACACATACACACACACACACACACACACACAGGCAGCAGTCAGAGAGAGAGAGAGAGAGAGAGAGCTGTGTCTGTCCAGGGACATGACCCGTCAGCGCTCTGCTAGATAACAGTGCTACACAACAGATGAGGTCTGGGAACGGCTGCAGGCAGAGCGTTTTTATTCAACATGTTTTAGAACCATTGATAGGTTGGAGAAGCTGTCTATATGGGGGATGGAAGCTCTGTGTGTTTTCATAGTGTAGTGGGGAATTGGCCTGGTTTCTCCTCTGCCACCTCCCCTACCAGCTGTCACAGTTGGGGTTTTCTGCTAGGGCCGTGTGTCGAACACAGTTGTGTAAAAGTGTTCAGTTCAGTTCATGGTTGTATCGCTGGGTTACTGTGTCCTGCAAACAAGCTAAAACAAGGTTCTCTGCACAGAGGAGAGGAAGGACTCAGGAGGTGCACAGAAACACACACACACAGATACAGCTGATAAAAATATCTAAAGAACGTGTGAATGAACAAAAAGAGGTCCAGTGGAATGGTTGGGCCAGCTTTTTGGCTGGTTCGTTGTGAAAATGTTTTCTTATCTCTGCTCCTGCAGGTATTGACTCTGATGCAGTTGTTGAAGTGAATGGAAATAGTGCCCCTAGTTTATCTATGTCAACGCTGTGACAGATTGCCACTAGGGCCATGACGGTCATGGAATTTTGGATGCCGGTTATTGGTCTGCCAAAATACGCACGTTTTCTCCTCTCCTCCACCCCTGACTGCATGTGCTGCTGCTGCTGGAAGGGGGGCATTGCCTAGGCAACCAAGGACTCTTTTGTTACAACAGCTTGTTTTTTTTCAGCAAGAAGCAAAACAGTTTCATCATGTTGTAAAGAGTCCATGTTACCGCGTAAATCAACTCAACCCCACGAATACTCGGTCGTCCCAAGTCAGTTGTTCATTCTACAAAAAGATACAAATGATAAAACAACGGTTATGACGGTTATTTCTTTTCATGACAGTCTTCATCCATAATCGGCAGAGGTAATCAACAGCATGGTGGTTATGGAGGCTGGATGAAGCACAGGTTACGCACACAGTTCGTACTTTCGCAACTAGGGGATAGTCAGATCTATTTGGCTTGCCCTCCCGAAGTTGTTGACTTGTGCTAGAATATTTTTTTACAATTTACCACCCAGCCCTATTATTAGCCATGATTAGGGCCTTGGCGCTTCCCTGACCTTGTGACCTGACCAGGAAAAAAACGATCCAGCCCTGAGAGAAAGAGAGACTGCAACTCTAACCCCAGCATATGTTTTATAGCCTCCTCACCAATGATCTCTCTCTAAGCTGTGTGCATGCAGTTCCTGGAACAGTAACGTGCAGAAGAATTGCAGCCCACGCAGAGATGGACAAGATTGAACTTCACTAAAATGTACACTATCTTTCCTGGCTTTAAACAGAGAACCATTTCTCCATACTGTGGAAATTGGCATTACATCAATAAAATAACAGTCCCTTTCAATGCAACAAGCCAAATCCAACTTCAAGACTGAGTTGGTGATTTTGTTTTAGGCAGGGGTGAAAGTAGATTTATTTTCTTACCGGTACGGACATTTTTTTGAATACTTCAGAAATTACAAGGTAGCCTCCTCCGCTGACACTGACTAACAGGTAAACAACGTTGTCTAATCCATTTAATTGGCCTACGAAAAGGGGAGACACAATACGATATGAGGAGGAAATTATTGTCCCAAAACAAACAAAAGTGGCACTGACTCAATGAGAAAGACAGTGAATATGCAAGCTTACTGGAGATATGGCAGATGTTCCCCGCTGGTGCCAATAAAATGTTTGCTCAATTATAAGTTAAGAATTTTGATATCTAAAAGATAGATTGGAGTCTTTTCATTGTCATCTCTTTACATCAATAGCCATTTGCTTTCCGAACAGTTTTTCTGCGATTGTATTTTCTAATCTCACGATATGCCTGGCTCGGTCTCTCAGCTTTTCACTGACAGTAGCAACTTAACAATCATCTATTTGGTATTTGCCGCGTACGCTGCCCAAATTGCGCACCCTTCTGACTGTAGGCTATGCGATTTAAAACAATTCCCTTTTTTAAGAAGCTAATGATCCTCTGTGGTCAAATAACTTGACTGGCCTGCACAGAGCCCTGACCTGAACCCCATCAAATACCTTTGGGATAAATTAGAATTCTCTTGTGGCTGAATGGAAGCAAGTCCCCTCAGCAATGTTTCAACATCAAGTGGAAAGCCTTCCCAGAAGAGTTGAGGCTGTTATAGCAGTAAAGGGTGGACCAACTCCATATTAATGCCCATCATTTTGGAATTAGGTGTCCAATAATTTGGGTCATGTAGTGTATCTCCTGTCCCATTTGAGCTACAGTCATGATATTTTGCACATATATGCCAGGGAGGTAACGGTTCACCAAACCCACAGTTTGGTACGTACAGTATTGTTGCTTTGGATTCACGATTCGCTTGCCAGCAGTTACTGTAGTTCATTTTTGTTTTTTTGACAAAAGATGCAAAAACTGCAAAGCACCCTATTTGTGGCCCAAGTCCAGCTTCTGTGATGGCATTCACAATGTTCCTATCATTATCTGTTGTGACAGGGATTGTTATGTTGGGCCTCACAACAAGAGGTCTTCACGCGTCAAAAGATCTGTGAGCACTATTTCTATGCTTCCAGTTCTTAAGTTTTGTTTTTTGCGTCTTTCACTTTCAAACAGCTGAAAATACAATATTTTTGGTTATGTAAAATATATTTCACAGCAGATGAGATGGTACAATGGTTCTCTACACTGCTTGTTCTGTCACATAAACGGATATTAGGCAAACTATTTGAGTTTTAGAAACCAGGAAATGGCTTAGAGATTTCTGCATATTGCACCTTTAATTCGAATTTTAAAAATCATTAAATGGCGTAGAGATTTCTGCATATTGCACCTTTAATTAGAATTTTAAAAATCATTAAATGGCGTAGAGATTTCTGCATATTGCACCTTTAATTAGAATTTTAAAAATCATTAAATGGCGTAGAGATTTCTGCATATTGCACCTTTAATTAGAATTTTAAAAATCATTAAATGGCGTAGAGATTTCTGCATATTGCACCGTTAATTGCATCATCTTCCATTGATTATATAACCTCCTAACGTTCTTCCATTGATTATATAACCTCCTAACGTTCTTCCATTGATTATATAACCTCCTAACGTTCTTCCATTGATTATATAACCTCCTAACGTTCTTTGCCACACACGGAGGTTCTATGACTGTAGTGCTACTTTGATGATTTTTGATTGGCCGTCAACAAGCTACATGCGCCACTCATGAAATGCATACTGTACTGCATACTGTACTGTCATTTTTATCTCAATCAGAATCAGGGCTGCTTGAATACAAAGGGGAGACGAAGTTGTGTTCTTGTTTCTTTGTATTTCCGTCTTGCACCGGTGGAATGTACGAGGTGAAGTCTGTGTAAATATGTCAACATGTTTGAGGTGTTGGTGGAATGCTGGGATGAAGTCGGTGTAAATATGTCAACATGTTTGAGGTGTTGGTGGAATGCTGGGATGAAGTCGGTGTAAATATGTCAACATGTTTGAGGTGTTGGTGGAATGCTGGGATGAAGTCGGTGTAAATATGTCAACATGTTTGAGGTGTTGGTGGAATGCTGGGATGAAGTCTGTGTAAATATGTCAACATGTTTGAGGTGTTGGTGGAATGCTGGGATGAAGTCGGTGTAAATATGTCAACATGTTTGAGGTGTTGGTGGAATGCTGGGATGAAGTCGGTGTAAATATGTCAACATGTTTGAGGTGTTGGTGGAATGCTGGGATGAAGTCGGTGTAAATATGTCAACATGTTTGAGGTGTTGGTGGAATGCTGGGATGAAGTCGGTGTAAATATGTCAACATGTTTGAGGTGTTGGTGGAATGCTGGGATGAAGTCTGTGTAAATATGTCAACATGTTTGAGGTGTTGGTGGAATGCTGGGATGAAGTCGGTGTAAATATGTCAACATGTTTGAGGTGTTGGTGGAATGCTGGGATGAAGTCGGTGTAAATATGTCAACATGTTTGAGATGTTGCTGGCATGAAGTCGGTGTAAATATGTCAACCTTTCTGAGGTGTTGGCACTTGCACAGTCTATTCTCGTTGATCAGTGGCGACATACTGTTAACGTTTTGTCTACAACTCTCTTTCTATCGCCGTTTTAAACTACTGTTAATACAAAATGTTCCCAAAGTGGAGATTGAAACGGTGATGGATGATCCTCCTGGTTTATCCACCCCATCACTCTCCATCGTACAGAACTAGTTCCCGGCTGCGCCTCACAAAAGGATCATTTGAAATGCTCCAGTTATGATTTGAATTTTGATTACAACGTGTGCATAGACTCTAGTTAGTTTAATGGATTAGCCCACAATGTTTTTTTCAGCTCAGATGTACCCAAGAGACAAGGGCATACATCGCAGTGTAGGAATTGCCTATAGGCCCGGTGTTCACATATTTGAAAATATTTGTTTATGTATTCATTCGGGTTCACAGTGCAGACCGTACCGAGGTCCCCTTACCAAACAGTTTGGTACGAATACATGTACCATTACACCCCTAATATATGCATCTCCTCATGTGACATTTTGTTACATTTGTGTTCGTTATGTTACTCCTACCTTGTCATGTTCAATAAATACATTTCAAATTGCACTTCTTTTCATTGTTGACTCAAGTATGATATTGGAAACCTTGGTTAATAGTTGAAAACATGTCATGGCTGGCGTTAGGCTAATTAACATAAATGTACATGCATTTGATGTTCTCAATTTAGATTTTTTTTGCGAGTACTTGATAATAATTTAATGTGAGTACTCAAACATTCAAATTATTTAAAATGCCCTAGTAGCGTCTTACATGCATACTGTAGAGACCATTTGCATCAGTGTAAATAATACACAACAGTGGATTGATGTGAATACTCTCTTTCTATCTCTGTGGCCCCTTTCTGTCCTCTCCTCCATCTCTTTCTATCTCTGTGGCCCCTTGCTGTCCTCTCCTCCATCTCTTTCTATCTCTGTGGCCCCTTGCTGTCCTCTCCTCCATCTCTTTCTATCTCTGTGGCCCCTTTCTGTCCTCTCCTCCATCTCTTTCTATCTCTGTGGCCCCTTGCTGTCCTCTCCTCCATCTCTTTCCATCTCTGTGCCCCTTGCTGTCCTCTCCTCCAACCACGAGGATGTCATACTAAAGCCAGATCAAATCCATGGAAGATGAGGCGTTCAGACAAACTCACCACCCCCCCTCTGGCATTGGCCACTCACTTAATATCACCATGGAGAATAGGACATTTCTCTCTCTCTCTCTGTCTCTCTCTCTCTCTCTCTCTCTCTGTCTCTCTGTCTCTCTCTCTCTCTGTCTCTCTCTCTCTCTCTCTGTCTCTCTCTCGCTCTGTCTCTCTCTCTCTGTCTCTCTCTCTCTCGTTCTCTCTCACTTTATTACTTACACACACACCAATCTGTGTCTCCCCCTTAGTGCATTGCATTATTCACCATGGTAAGTCATGGCAGTCCCCAGACGTCATGCGGTGAGATTCATCCCAGCCTGCAAAAGACAAGAGGGAGTCAAGAGAGCTGTCTGACTAACACTTTTAACACTGCACACCAAAGAGCTGTCTGACTAACACTTTTAACACCGCACACCAAAGAGCTGTTCGACTAACACTTTTAACACCGCACACCAAAGAGCTGTTCGACTAACACTTTTAACACTGCACACCAAAGAGCTGTCCAACTAACACTTTTAACACCGCACACCAAAGAGCTGTCCGACTAACACTTTTAACACTGCACACCAAAGAGCTGTCTGACTAACACTTTTAACACTGCACACCAAAGAGCTGTCCGACTAACACTTTTAACACTGCACACCAAAGAGCTGTCTGACTAACACTTTTAACACTGCACACCAAAGAGCTGTCTGACTAACACTTTTAACACCGCACACCAAAGAGCTGTTCGACTAACACTTTTAACACCGCACACCAAAGAGCTGTCTGACTAACACTTTTAACACCGCACACCAAAGAGCTGTTCGACTAACACTTTTAACACCGCACACCAAAGAGCTGTCTGACTAACACTTTTAACACCGCACACCAAAGAGCTGTTCGACTAACACTTTTAACACCGCACACCAAAGAGCTGTTCGACTAACACTTTTAACACCGCACACCAAAGAGCTGTCTGACTAACACTTTTAACACCGCACACCAAAGAGCTGTTCGACTAACACTTTTAACACCGCACACCAAAGAGCTGTCTGACTAACACTTTTAACACCGCACACCAAAGAGCTGTCTGACTAACACTTTTATTTTTTTTGAATTTTTACCCCTTTTTCTCCCCAATTTCGTGGTATCCAATTGTTGTAGTATCTTGTCTCATCGCTACAACTCCTGTACGGGCTCGGGAGAGACGAAGGTTGAATGTCATGCGTCCTCCGATACACAACCCAACCAGCCGCACTGCTTCTTAACACAATGCGCATCCAACCCGGAAGCCAGCCGCACCAATGTGTCGGAGGAAACACCGTGCACTGGCAACCTTGGTTAGCGCGCACTGCGCCCGGTCCGCCACAGGAGTTGCTGGTGCGCGATGAGACAAGGACATCCCTACCGACCAAGCCCTCCCTAGCCCGGACGACGCTGGGCCAATTGTACGTCGCCCCACTGACCTCCCGGTCGCGGCGGGTTACGACAAAGCCTAGGCGCGAACCCAGGGACTCTGATGGCACAGCTGGTGCTGAAGTACAGCGCCCTTAATCACTGCGCCACCCGGGAGGCCCGACTAACACTTTTAACACCGCACACCAAAGAGCTGTCCGACTAACACTTTTAACACTGCACACCAAAGAGCTGTCCGACTAACACTTTTAACACCGCACACCAAAGAGCTGTCCGACTAACACTTTTAACACTGCACACCAAAGAGCTGTTCGACTAACACTTTTAACACTGCACACCAAAGAGCTGTTTGTGATGTGACACTCCAATATCAACTATTTCTGAACAGCGTTGGTTGGCGTTTTCACTTGGTAACTGCTTGACGAAGTTGGTTTGTGTTTCCACTAGTTTCCCAGTGCGACTCGTAGCTGGTCGTCTCATTTTACAGTGATGTGTTTCTCCTGTGTAGTTTTGCACAAAGCAGAGTCCGTTTCCCCTGACCTAACCCCACCTTCCAGGTCACAGACCACAGCTGACTGGTGGCTCGACTGGTTTCACCCTGGTGCTGGTTTAAATAAACTAACAGCACTTTACACAGTTGACACACACACACACACACACACACACACTTTTGCAGTGAAGTGTGCTGTGTATGGGTGAAGGTCAGAGGAACAGCCCCCCTGCCTGCCCTCTGTCTCAGTCTGGATCAGTGAACCCTCAAACCCCGTCTCCCAACCCTGTCACTCCTCCAACCTTCTCTCTCCTCAGCCCTCTCTCTCCCCAACCGTCTCTCTCCCCCAGCCCTCTCTCTCCCCAACCCTCTATCTCTTCCAACCCTTTCTCCCCAACCCTCCCTCTCCCCAACTCTCTCTCCTCCAACCCTCTCTCTCCTCCATCCCTGTCTCTCCTCCAACCCTCTAACTCTCCTCCAACACTCTCTCCCCAACCCTCTCTCTCCTCCAACCCTCTCTCTCTCTCCCCCAACCCTCTCTATCTCTTCCAACCCTCTCTCCCCAACCCTCCCTCTCCCCAACCCTCTCTCTCCTCCAACCCTCTCTCTCCTCCAACCCTCTAACTCTCCTCCAACACTCTCTCCCCAACCCTCTCTCTCTCTCCCCAACCCTCTCTCTCTCTCCTCCAACCCTCTCTCTCTCCTCCAACCCTCTACTTGCTGTAAGGTGTGTGTTCGTAAAGGGTTAACTCTCCTACTCATACACCAATAGGTCCAAGGTCATTCTAGATGAATGGCAACAGGGGAGAGGGGGTGGTGTAGCCCAGCTTGCTAGCATTCTGTATTTCGCATGTCTAGCATTTCAGCTCCAGTATCTGGGCTATGTGTAACCTAACGTAGCCGGAACGGCATTTCTTTCTGGACCTGACTAAAAGAAAAAAAATGTATTCTGTACTGTTGATCCAATCCAGTAAATGTGGAGGAGGAGTTAGGATGGAGTGTCACCTTGTTAACGTCCACAAGTGGAAGTCGCGTCACAGGCTCTCTTTCCATTTCTCCTGAAAACCAGATGCATCCGGTGTCTCACGACCCCACAGAGGGTGGGCTATGTGTAAACTGGACCATTGCTGACCAGAGCTTGCACCATGACAGAGGCATGCTACATCTCCCCAGGCCTGTCTGACTCATTAGCCCAGGGCTGCTCCAGACAGTCCAGTGAAAACACGTGTGGTAACTTGTGGATGTGTTGGTGTGTCATTGGTGGTTACAGCTTTTCTTTCTCTGCTATTAGATTGCATCACTGTGGTTGACCCTGAATCATTCTTTGATTTCATCAAAAGCCCAAATAAACATGGTGAAAGGGTTTGTGTGTGTGTGTGTGTGTGTGTGTGTGCGTGTGCGTGTGCGTGTGTGTGTGTGTGTGTGTGTTTTATGCTTGGATGACACATTAATTATCTGTTGGTTTGAGCTGGAGATGAGAAGTGTAATCAGTTTCATAATGTGAGTGAGTGGGAGGGAGGGAGGGAGGAATGCTTTGTGCATGCATACAGTGGGATGATCCTCTGTTGCAACCAGAAAGTAAAGAGCTCAGCATTTCTTCATGCTTATTGGCTAGGGCTTGGTGATATGGCATAAATATCATATCACAGTATTTAAAAAAAATATTTACGGTATTTGATGTTTCTGAATAGTCATAGTTCTAAATATGCTTTATCGGTAGTGCATGGCAACAAATTAATTGTAAGTGGTTTTAATTGACCTATCTCCATTCTGATTGCTGTTCAACCAAACGTCAACTAAAAAGGACAAAACGGACAGTGAAGTATTCCTATTTGTAGAACATCACATAGGAATCAAAATCCTCTTTTGTAGCCTCAAACTCTAGTACTCAACCAATGATTTTCCATTTGCATAATTATTTAGTCAATTCCAGCATTTTCATGAATTCATTATTTTCTTCACTAATTTGGTATCATTTACAAACTGTATCACGTTTATTTTGTCTTAGTATGCCTCTATTACGTAAAAAAAAAAAATCCTTTGTGAGAATAATCATTTTCCTATTCGACTGTATATTTTCGGCTTTAATTGCAGTTCTTTATTTCACCACTAGGGTAGTTCTCTGATTTACGGGGGTCTATTTGGCAAGCTTGCACTCCCGAAGTTGTTGGCTTGTTGTGCTAGAAAGTTATCTAGCAGTTCTCGGCTGTTAGCAGTTTCTTACTGGTGGTCAAAACGGATGATTGCCATCATTTTTTCGAGTCATTACTGAAATCCAAACCGGGCCGTGAATGTATTCCGGTATATCGTTTTTTTTTTACGGTTTACCGCCCAGCCCTATTATTAGCCATGATTAGGTCCTTGGCTCTTCCCTGACCTTGTGACCTGACCAGGAAAAAAACTACCCAACCTTGAGAGACGGATGGATAGAAAGCCAACGTAAAACACCAAATAATGCATGCAGAGCAGAATTAGGATGATAACCGGTAATTATCAAAATCCAGAAAAGAGCTGTTAAATTCTACAACCACCTAAAAGGAAACGATTCCCAAACCTTCCATAACAAAGCCATCACCTACAGAGAGATGAACCTGGAGAAGAGTCCCCTAAGCATGCTGGTCCTGGAGCTCTGTTCACAAACACAAACACACCCCACAGAGCCCCTGGACAGCAACACAATTAGACCCAATAAAATCATGAGAAAATAAAAAAATAATTACTTTACACATTGTAAAGAACTAACCAAAGAATAAAGCAAACTGGAATGCTATTTGGCTCTAAACCGAGATTATACAGTGGCAGAATACCTGAATACCACTGTAGGCAGACCTCGCTCTTAAGAGAAGACAGGCTATGTGCACACTTCCTAACCTCCTGTCAAATGTATGACCATATTAGAGACACATATCTCCCTCAGATTACACAGACCCACAAAGAATTTTAAAACAAACCCAATCCCAATTTTGATAAACTCCCATATCTACTGGGAGAAATACCAAGGTGTGCCATCACAGCAGTAAGATACAGTATGTGACCTGTTGCCGCAAGAAAAGGGCAACCAGTGAAGAATAAACACCATTGTAAATACAACCCATATATATGTTTATTTATTTTCCCTTTTCTACTTTGACTATTTGCACATTGTTACAACACTGTACATAGCCAGTAATATAACATTTGAAGTGTCTCTATTATTTTGAAACTTTTGTGAGTGTAATGTTTAATGTTCACTTCTGATTGTTTTTTACTTTTGTTTATAATTTATTTCACTTGCTTTGCCAATGTAAACATATTTCCCATGAAAATAAAGCTAATTGATTTGAATTGAGAGAGAGGGAGTTGGAGAAAGAAGTAGAGAGAGAGCGTTAGAGAGAGAGAGAGTTAGAGATGGACGGAGAGAAAGTGGGTGAAGAAGAATAGAGCGAGGCACACACAGACTAGAATAGAATAGAGCAGTGCTCGGCCTACACACACAGAGAGAGAGGAAGCTAGTATTTTGCAACTCTAACCCCAGCGTATGTTTTATAGCCTTCAATGCACTTACACAAGACCTTCTGATCCCCACCACCACAGCTAGCAGACTCTCTCTCTCTCTCTCTCTCTCTCTCTCTCTCTCTCTCTCTCTCTTTCTCTCTCTCTCTCTCTCTCTCTCTCTCTCTCTCTCTCAATTCAATTCAATTCAATTAAATTCAAATGTGCTTTATTGGCATGGAAAACATATGGTTACATTACCAAAGCAAGTGACATAAGAATAAACAATAAAAAAATGAACAGTAAACATTACACTTTACAAAAGTTCCAAAGGAATAGAGACATGTCATATTATGGCTATATACAGTGTTGTAACAATGTGCACAGAGTTAAAGTACAAAAGGGAAAATAAATAAACATAAATATGGGTTGTATTTTTTCTTCGCTGGTTTCCCTTTTCTTGTGGCAACAGGTCACACATATTGCTGCTGTGATGGTACACTGTGGTATTTAACCCAATAGATATGGGAGTTTATTAAGATTGGATTTGTTTTCAAATGCTTTGTGGGTCTGTGTAATCTGAGGGAAATGTGTCTCTAATATGGTCAAACATTTGGCAGGAGGTTAGGAAGTGCAGCTCAGTTTCCACCTCATTTTGTGGGCGGTGTGCTCATACAGTGGGAAGACAAAGTATGTGAACCCTTTAGAATTACCTGGATTTCTGCATAAATTGGTCATAAAATGTGATCGGATCTTCATCTAAGTCACAACAATAGGCAAACACAGTCTGCTTAAACTAATAACACACTGTACAGAGCCTTCAAAAAGTATTCCCACCACTTTACTTTTACCACATTTTGTTGTGTTACAGCGTGAATTTAAAATGGATTACATTTAGATTTTCTATCACTGATCTACACACAATACCCCGTTAAATTGGAAGTGGAATAATGTTTTTAGAAATGTTTACAAATTAATAAAAAATGAAAAGCTGAAATGTCCTGAGTCAATAAGTGTTCCACCCTTTTGTTATGGCAGGAGTGAAAATGTGCTTAACAAGTCACATACTAAGTTACATGGACTCACTCTGTGTACAATAATAGTGCTTAACATGATTTTTTTAATGACTACCTAGTCTCTGCACCCCACACGTACACTTATCTGTAAGATAACCACAAAGACCAGGGAGATTTTCCAATGGTTGTAAAAGAAGGGCATCTATTGGTAGATGGGTGGGGAAAAAAGGAAGACATTGAAATCATATGCTTCATGATCTAAATATTGAGAGAGCGTAGGCGACAGAGAGGAACAAAATGGTAAGGGTGAGAACAGGTGGGTCTGGGCAGGAGTGAGGTTGATGTTTGTATGTTGCCTTTTGTATGTTTATCAATACACACAGTCACTACAGAGAGACAGACACCTTTCCAAACTCAGTTGCCGGAGAGGAAGGAAACCGGTCATGGATTTCACCATGAGGCCCATGGTGATTTTAAAACAGTTACAAAGTTTAATGGCTGTGATAGGAGATAAATGAGGATGGACCAACAACGTTGTAGTTACTCCACAATACTAACACAAATGACAGAGTGAAAAGAAGAAAGCCTGTACAGAATAAAATTATTCCAAAACATGCATCCTGTTTGCATTAATGCTGCAAAAAATGTGCCAAATAAATTGACTTTTTTATCCTGAATACAAAGCGTTATGTTTGAGGCAAATCCAACAGAACACATCACTGAGTACCACTCTTCATATTTTCAAGCATGGTGGTGGCTGCATCATGTTATGGGTATGATTGTCATCGGCAAGAACTAGGGAGTTTTTTTAGGATAAAAATAAACTAAATAGAGCTAAGCACAGGCACAATCCTAGAAGGAAACTTGATACAGTGTGCTTTCCAACAGACACTGGGAGACAAATTCACCATTCAGCAGGACAATTACCTACAGTTGAAGTTGGAAGTTTACATGCACCTTAGTGAAATACATTTAAACTCAGTTTTCACAATTCCTGACATTTAATCCAAGTAAAAATTCTCTGTTTTAGGTCAGTTAGGATCACCACATTATTTTAAGAGTGTGAAATGTCAGAATAATAGTAGAGAGAATGATTTATTTCAGCTTTTATTTCTTACATCACATTCCCAGTGGGTCAGAAGTTTACATACACTCAATTAGTTTTTCGGTAGCATTGCCTTTAAATTATTTAACTTGGGTCAAACGTTTTGGGTAGCCTTCCACAAGCTTCCCGCAATAAGTTGGGTGAATTTTGGCCCATTCCTCCTGACAGAGCTGGTGTAACTGAGTCAGGTTTGTAGGCCTCCTTGCTCACACACGCTTTTTCAGTTCTACCCACAAATCTTCTATAGGGTTGAGGTCAGGGCTTTGTGATGGCCACTCCAATACCTTGACTTTGTTGTCCTTAAGCCATTTTGCCACAACTTTGATAGTATGCTTGGGGTCATTGTCCATTTGGAAGACCCATTTGCGACCAAGCTTTAACTTCCTGACTGATGTCTTGAGATGTTGCTTCAATATATCAACATAATTTTCCTTTCCTCATGATGCCATCTATTTTGTGAAGTGCACCAGTCCCTCCTGCAGCAATGCACCCCCACAACATGATGCTGCCACCCCCGTGCTTCACGGTTGGGATGATGTTCTTCGGCTTGCAAGCCTCCCCATTTTCCCTCCAAACATAACGATGGTCATTATTTCCAAACAGTTCTATTTTGTTTCATCAGACCAGAGGACATTTCTCCAAGAAGTATGATCTTTGTCCCCATGTGCAGTTGCAAACGATAGTCTGGCTTTTTTATGGAATTTTTGGAGCAGTGGCTTCTTCCTTGCTGAGCGGCCTTTCAAGTTATGCCGATATTGAACTCATTTTACTGTGGATATAGAAACGTTTGTACCTGTTTCCTCCAGTATCTTCACAAGGTCCTTTGCTGTCATTCTGGGATTGATTTGCACTTTTCGCACTAAAGTACGTTATTCTCTAGGAGACAGAACACGTCTCCTTCCTGAGCGGTATGACGGCTGCGTGGTCCCATGGTGTTTATACTTGTGTACTATTGTTTGTACAGATGAATTTGGTACCTTCTGCCGTTTGGAAATTGCTCCTAAGGATGAACCAGAATTGTGGAGGTCTACAATTTATTTTCTGAGGTCTAGACTGGTTTCTTTTGATTTTCCCATGATGTCAGCGAAGAGGCTCTGAGTTTGAAGGTAATCCCACTTTTAATCCCACTTTGTAACACAACAAAATGTGGAAAAAATGATGTTTTTGCAGAATTCTGTATGCAGTCTCAATTTGGTGTTTGTCCCATTTTGTGAATTCTTGGTTGGTGAGGGGACCCCAGACCTCACAACCATAGAGGGCAAATGGCTCTATGAGGGAGTCAAGTATTTTTATCCAGAACTTAATTGGTATGTTGAATTTGATGTTCATTTTGATGGCATAGAAGGCCCTTCTTGCCTTGTCTCTCAGCTCGTTCACAGCTTTGTTTGAGTTACCTGTGGCGCTGATGTTTAGGCCGAGGTATGTATTTTATAGGCTCTAGGGCAACGGTGTCTAGATGGAATTTGTATTCGTGATCCTGTACCTTTTTTTGGAAAACTATTATTTTTGTCTTACTGAGATTTACTGTCAGGGCCCAGGTCTGTCAGAATCTGTGCTGTTGTAGGCCCTCCTTGTTTGGGGACAGAAGCACCAGATCATTTGTAAACATTTGACTTCAGAGTGTAGTAGGTTGAGGCCAGGTGCTTCAGACTATTTTAGATCCCTCACCAATTTGTTGATATAAATGTTGAAAGAGGTTGAGGCTCAATCTGCATCCCTGTCTCACCCCCTGACCCTGAAGGAAATAAATCTGTCCATGTTTTGCCTATTTTAACCACACACTTTGTGTACATAGTTTATAATGTTGTATGTTTTCCCCCCAACACCACTTTCCATCAATTTATATAGCAGATCCTTGTGCCAATTTTGCTTTTGTTTTGTTTGTTTGTCAATTCGGGTCTGTAGGGTGAATATGTGGTCTGTCGTACTATAATTTGGTAAAAAGCCAATTTGACATTTGATCAGGACATTGTTTTCACTGAGGAAATGTAGGAGTCTGCAGTTAATGATAATGCAGAGGACTTTCCCAAGGTTGCTGTTGACACGTTTTCCCCCATGGTAGTTATTGGGGTTGAATTTGTCTCCACTTTTGTGGATTGGGGTGATCAGTCCTTGGCTCTACGTATTGGGAAAGGTGCCAAAACTGAGTTTACATATAGCCAATTGGAAATTGTGGTCTGTATATTTTATCATTTCATTTAGGATACCATCAACACCACAGGCCTTTTTGGGTTGAAGGGTTTGTATTTTATCCTGTAGTTCATTCAATGTAATTGGAGAATCCAGTGGGTTCTGGAAGTCTTTAAAAGCTGACTCTAAGATTTTTATTTGATCATGTATCTGTTTTTGCTGTTTGTACTTTGTTATTGGGCCAAGAATATTGGAGAAGTGGTTTATCCATACATTCCCATTTGGAATAGATAGCTCTTCATGTTGTTGTTTGTTTAGTGTATTTAAATGTTCCCAGGAGTGGTTAAATTCCATGTGTTCTTCAATTACATTGAGCTGATTTCTCACGTGTTGTTCATTCTTTTTTCTCCATGTTTTTTCATTCTGTTTTAGTGATTCACCATAGTGAAGGTGTAGGCTCAGGTTTTTGGGGCCTCTGTGTTTTTGGTTTTTCTCTGTTGAGATTATTTCCTTATTTATTTCTAACCCAATGTAAAATGTTTCTCTCTCTCTCTCTCGTTCTCTCGTTCTCTCCTTTTCCCTGTCCTCCCACCTCTTCTCTGACCAGAAACAGCTGGTCCTCTTTAGCCTTCTGTTATTTTGTCTCTGTCTCTAAAGTCTATTTGTCAGTTTCATCTTAAAAGGCTCAGAACAGAAGAAAGAACAATAAGGACAGTAAGAAAGTTGTTTGGCTGATATAGAAGGATATTTCATGCTTGAAAACTTGCTCCAAATCCTATTTTCATGTCCTCACACTCACCCACCCACGCACGCACGCACGCACGCACACACACACACACACACCAATCGCTCCTTAATGCATTGCATAATTCACCATAATCAGGGGACTGCCATGACTTGCCAAGAGTGTGCAAAGTTGTCATCAAGGCAAAGGTTACTTTGAAGAATGTCAAATCTGAAATATATTTGATTTGTTTAACACTTTTTTAGTTACTACATGATTCCATATGCGTTATTTCATAGTCTTCACTATTATAATACGATGTAGAAATAAGTAAAAATAAAGAAAAATCCTGGAAAGAGTAGGTGTGTTTGTACTGTTTTTATTTTATTAGGTTACTCAGAAAAGATGTGTGACCACTGCTCTACACTATACTTGCCTGTGTTGTCACATACACAAAAATTAGGCAAACTATTAGAATTGTAGCAACCAGGAAATGGCAAAGACATTTCTGCATATTGCACCTTTTAATAACGGCTTGATAAAGTTGGTTTGTTTTTCTACACATTTCCTTGTGCTACTCTTAGCTGGTCATCCCATTTTACAGTTACGTGTGCATCCTGTGTAGATTTGCACGAAGCAGATCTGGTTTCCCCTGACCTTTGACCTCTCACCTCCCCACTATCCCTTTCCCCTCCCTCCTGGTCACAGACCACAGCTGACTGGGTAACTGGTTGGAGTGGCTCTACTGGTTTCACCCTGCCACAATATTTTTCACAGTAAACACACCCACATACGCACAAACACGCATGCACACCACCCTGCATCCCACTGATGGATTGCTTCTGAAGCTAAGCAGGGTTGGTCCTGATTGGTCCGTGGATGGGAGACCTGATGCTGCTGGAAGTGGTGTTGCAGGGCCAGTAGGGGACACTCTTTCCTCTGGTCTAAAAAATATCCCCAGGGCAGTGATTGGGGACATTGCCCTGTGTAAGGTTCTGTCTTTTGAATGGGACATTAAACAGGTGTCCTTACTCTCTGTGGTCATTAAAGATCCCATGGCACTTAGCGTAAGAGTAGGGGTGTTAACCCCGGTGTCTGGGCTAAATTCCCAATCTGGCCCTCAAACCATCACGGTCACCTAATTATCCCCAACTTCCAATGGGCTCATTCATTCCCCCTCTTCTCCCCTGTAACTATTCCCCAAGTCGTTGCTGTAAATAAAAATGTGTTCTGAGTCAACTTGCCCGGGTTAAATAAAAATAACAAAAAAGTGATTGGGACATTGCCCTGTGTAGAGTGCCCCCTTGTGGATGGGACGTTAAATAGGTGTAATAAAATAAATAAAACACATGTTTGTTTTACTGTCCTTGTGGGGAACAAACAATTGATTCCCATTCTATTTTCCTAACCCCTAACCCTTAACCTAACCCTAACTTTAACACGTAAACTTAGCCCCTAACCCTAATTCCAACCCTAAACCTAAAACATAATCCCTAAACCTAAAATAATGCCAGTTTGATCAACTAATACATAGACACATGACTACATGTAACTCTATTCCACATCAGGTAACTGATGCAGCAGTAGAATCAGATTTAAAAAACAGATCAAATACACCTCATGGAACAGTGAGGACTGTAAAGTAACACAAGCATATGCACAGACATGCATACACACACATGATAACATACGTACTCTACACACACGAACACATGGATTTTGCGTTGTAGATATGTGGTAGTGGAGTATGGGCCAGAGGGCACACACTTAGTGTGTTGTGAATTCTGTAATTCATGTTTTGTAATGTTTTTCAAATTGTATAACTGCCTTAATTTTGCCAGACCCCAGGAAGAGTAGCTGCTGCCTTGGTAAACTGTCAATGTCAATCCCTTTCATTTTGGACAAGCTGCTGTCCAAATCAAACACAACTGTGCAATGTGGACAATACCCAATGCTTGTATTCTGTCCTTCATTTAGTCAGAGTGAATCATTGATTGACAGTGTCGACTCTCCCTATCCACTGATTAGTGACAGGATGACTGATCCACTGGCTTTCACTGATTGGTTACACCCACAAGAGCCACAATCTGATTGGATTAGTAAAGACATTATGCCAATCCAATCATGACAGTTACTTAATTAACATTAGTCTGTTATAAGGGAATCATGTACTGGCGCCATACAGTATGGATCTCTGTATAGTCTATCTCTCGTTCTCCCCCCAACCCCTCCTGTAAGGGAACGTAGTGAAGCTATATGTAACCTGTAGATGTCAATATTGATCTTCTTCTCTAACCTCCTGTTAGGTAACATTTGCTGTATATGCCCAGCTGAGTGAGAGAGAGAGAGAGAGAGAGAGAGAGAGAGAGAGAGAGAGAGAGAGAGAGAGAGAGAGAGTGAGAGAGAGAGAGAGACAGAGAGTATTAGAGAGACACAGAGAGAGAGAGAGAGAGAGAGTGTATTAGAGAGACAGAGAGAGAGAGTATTAGAGTGAGAGATAGAGAGAGAGACAGAGAGAGGGTCATTCTGTGGGTGCACTCCTGCCAAGTTAACATGGAGCTTTCCGGCAGGAGGGTCACAACGTTATGGTGCTTAATCTCAGCTCCACTAGTGTGTTCCAGTATCATCACGCCAGAGCAAGTCACAAAGACCTCAGTGTGTGTGACTGTCAGTCTGGCAGAGAGAGAGAGGACTGAGCTGTCCTATCAATGCCCTGTCAACCTTTCACTACTCTACATGCATAGCGCCACGGCAATACTTGAACATGAAAATACCCCTAGATGTCTTTAGATGTTGTACACATGAAATGTATCTGCAGCGTTATATTCCATTTTGTGTGACTCGTGACATGTTCCATGTAGGCATGCGCAGGCTAGCCTGAATGGAGCAATATCACAGCTGGATAGAGCAAACTGCTAAACTCACTGAAAATGCAATATAACGTTGCGGATGAAGTCAGGAATTACACAATTCCATGTGTACAACAACTAAAGAGCTGCATCACTATACTGAGAGAGTTGCTGTTTCTAAAAGGACATATTTGGGGTGTTTTTATTCTTGAACAAATCATTTCATTACAGGCAAATTCATCTAACTTCATAGTTCTATCTGCCACTCAAAAATAAGAAGAAAATATTTTTGTACACAAATACAAAGCATTGATCACCATGATCATACCACAGAGCCAAAAATACAATAAATGTAGTATCTAAAGGGGAAAAAATGAAACAATAACTGAGCCTCTACCCCCAACCTCCCACCCCATTCCCCAACCCCACATCTCTTCATCCAACTACACAACTCTCTCCACCCCCACCCGGAAACCATGTGTTCCACCCCTTCCCACCCCCCTAACAACTAGGGTTGCTTGTCAGTCACATACCAGCCCTTCCCTGTAGGCCTGAAAGCAAAGTCAAAAAGATGAAGGTAGGTACATACAGAGCATTCAGAAAGTATTTAGACCCCTTGACTTTTTACACATTTTGTTAGGATACAGCCTTATTCTAAAATTGATAAAATTAAATTTTTTCCACGTCAATCTACACACAACACCCCATGATGACGAAGCAAAAACAGGTTTTTAGAAATGGTATTTTCATAAGTATTCAGACCTTTTGCTATGAGACTTGAAATTGAGCTCAGATGTTTCAACTTGATTGGAGTCCACCTGTGATAAATTCAATTGATTGGACATGATTTGGAAAGGCTCACACACACACCTGTCTACATATGATCCCACAGTTGACAGTGCATGTCAGAGCAAAAACCAAGCCACGACGACGAAGGAATTGTCCGTATACAATTGTGTCGAGGCACAGATCTGGGGAAGGGTACCAATAAATGTCTGCAGTATTGAAGGTCCCCAAGAACACAGTGGTCTCTATGTTTCTTAAATTGAAGAAGTTTGGAACCACCAAGACTCTTCCTAGAGCCTTGGCCAGGGATGTGAGGGAGGTGACCAAGAACCCGATGGTCACTCTGACAGAGCTCCAGAGTTCATCTGTGGAAATGGGAGAACCTTCCAGAAGGACTCTGCAGCACTCCACCAATCAGGCCTTTATGGTAGCGTGGCCAGACGGAAGCCATTCCTCAGGTAAAGGCACATGACAGCCTGCATGGAGTCTATATCAAATCAAAACCAAATGTTATTTGTCATATACGTCGAATACAACAGCTTACCGTGAAATGCTTACTTATAAGGCCTTAACCAACAATGAAGTTCAAGAAATAGAGTTAATAAAATATTTAGTAAATCAACTAAAGTAAAAAAAAAAAAATGTAAATAATAAAATGTGATCAATCAAAAAGTAGCACAATATATTTACATAACAAAACAAGGCTATATACTAGAGGTCGACCGATTATGATTTTTCAACGCCGATACCGATTACTGGAGGACCAAAAAGGCTGATACCGATTAATCGGGCAATTTTTTTTGTGTTACAACAATACTGAATGAACACTTATTTTAACTTAATATAATACATCAATAAAATCAATTTAGCCTCAAGTAAATAATGAAACATGTTCAATTTGGTTTAAATAATGCAAAAACAAAGTGTTGGAGAAGAAAGTAAAAGTGCAATATGTGCCATGTAAGAAAGCTAACGTTTCAGTTCCTTGCTTAGAACATGAGAACATATGAAAGCTGGTGGTTCCTTTTAACATGAGTCTTCAATATTCCCAGGTAACAGTATAGCTTCCATCCCTCTAGTTAGCGCGCGCTAACTAGCTAGCCATTTCACTTCGGTTACACCAGCCTCATCTCGGGAGATGAAATGCTTGAAGTCATAAACAGCGCAATGCTTGACGCACAACAAAGAGCTGCTGGCAAAATGCACGAAAGTGCTGTTTGAATGAATGTTTACGCGCCTGCTTCTGCCTACCACCGCTCAGTCAGATACTTGTATGCTTGTATGCTTAGTCAGATTATATGCAACCCAGGACATGCTAGATAATCTCTAGTAATTTCATCAACCATGTGTAGTTAACTAGTGATTATGATTGATTGTTTTTTATAAGATAAGTTTAATTATGTACAAAATGAGTTACTGTCACGTTCTGACCTTTATTTCCTTTGTTTTGTCATTATTTAGTATGGTCAGGGCGTGAGTTGGGGTGGGCAGTCTATGTTTTTTTTTTATGATTTGGGGATTTCTATGTTTCGGCCTAGTATGGTTCTCAATCAGAGGCAGGTGTCATTGGTTGTCTCTGATTGAGAATCATACTTAGGTAGCCTGGGTTTCACTGTGTGTTTGTGGGTGTTTGTTTCCGTGTCTGTGTTTTTCACCACACGGTACTGTTTTGGGTTTCGTTCATTCCACGTTTATTGTTTTTGTATTCAGTTGTTCATGTGTACTATTTCGTATTAAAAGAACCATGGACACTTACCACGCCGCATATTGGTCCTCCGATCGTTTTCGCCTCTCCTCTTTGGAAGAAGAGGAGGAAATCCCTTACAGTTACAAATAAACCCAAAAAATAAATACAAATAGCACAGTTGGTTAGGAGCCTGTAAAACGGCACCATTATCAGATCCTGTAGCAGGTATAAAAGAAACACACCGGACCAGTAGATGGATTATGGTCATTGTAATTAATTACAGCTCCCTAGTATGTTTATGTATAGTTGAAGTCAGAAGTATTCATACACCTTAGCCAAATACACTAAAACTCAGTTTTTCACAGTTCCTGACATTTAATCCTGGTAAAAATTCCCTGTTTTACGTCTCAGTTTGGATCACCACTTTATTTTAAGAATGTGAAATGTCAGAATAATATTAGAGAGAATGATTTATTTCAGCTTTTATTTCTTTCATCACATTCCCAGTGGGTCAGAAGTTTACGTACACTCAATTAGTATTTGGTACCCTTTACTTTTCTACCTGTTTCCTCCAGCATCTTCAGAAGGTCCTTTGCTGCTGTTCTTGGATTGATTTGCACTTTTCACACCAAAGTATGTTAATCTCTAGGAGACAGAACGTGTCTCCTTCCTGAGCGGTGTGATGGCTGCGTGGTCCCATGGTGTTTATACTTGCGTACAATTGTTTGCACAGGTGAACGTGGTACCTTTAGGCGTTTGGAAATTGCACCCAATGATGAACCAGACTTGTGGAGATCTACAATTTTTTTTACGAGGTCTTGTCTGATTTATTTTTATTTTCCCATGATGTCAGCAAGGGGGCACTGAGTTTGAAGGTAGGCCTTGAAATACATTCACAGGTACACCTCCAGTGACTCAAATGATGTCAATTAGCCCATCAGAAGCTTCTAAAGCCATGACATCATTGTCTGGATTTTTTCAAGCTGTTTAAAGGCACAGTCAACTTAGTGTATGTAAACTTCTGACCCACTGGAATCATGATACAGTGAATTAAATAATCTGTCTGTAAACAATTGTTGGAAAAATGACTTGTGTCATGCACGAAGTAGATGTCCTAACCGACTTGCCAAAACTATAGTTTGTTAACAAGAAATTTGTGGAGTGGTTGAAAAACAAGTTTTAATTACTCCAACCTAAGTGTATGTAAACTTCCGACTTCAACTGTATGTACACTACCGGTCAAAAGTTTGGGGTAACATAGACATTTCCTTTTTTAATGAAAAGCAATTTTTTGGTCCATTTAAAATAACATCAAATTGATCAGACATTATAGACATTGTACATTTTTTATGGATATCTACATAGTCGTACAGAGGCCCATTATCAGCAACCATCACTCTTGTGTTCCAATGGAACGTTGTGTTAGCTAATCCAAGTTTATAATTTTAAAAGGCTAATTGATCATTAGAAAACCCTTTTGCAAATATGTTAACACAGCTGAAAACTGTTGTTCTGATTAAAGAAGCAATATGACTGGCCTTCTTTAGACTAGTTGAGTATCTGGAACATCAGCATTTGTGGGTTCGATTACAGGCTCAAAATGTCCAGAAACAAAGAACTTTCTTCTGAAACTCATCAGTCTATTCTTGTTCTGAGAAATGAAGTCTAGTTCATGCGAGAAATTGCCAAGAAACTGAATATCTCGTACAACGCTGTGCACTACTCCCTTCACAAAACAGCGCAAACTGGCCCTAACCAGAATAGAAAGAGGAGTGGGAGGCCCCAGTGCACGACTGAGCAAGAGGACAAGTACATTAGAGTGTCTAGCTTGAGAAACAGACGTCCTCCCAAGTCATCACCTGGCAGCTTCATTAAATAGTACCCGCAAAACACCAGTCTCAACGTCAATAGTGAAGAGGCGTCTCCGGGATGTTGGTTACCAGCTGACACTTTCTCTGGTTTCACTTTAGTTTGTAATAGAGGTCTGAACTACTAGGCCTCTGTCATCCCCTCTTCAGTTTGTAATAGAGGTCTGAACTACCGGGCCTCTGTCATCCCCTCTTCAGTTTGTAATAGAGGTCTGAACTACTAGGCCTCTGTCATCCCCTCTTCAGTTTGTAATAGAGGTCTGAACTACCGGGCCTCTGTCATCCCCTCTTCAGTTTGTAATAGAGGTCTGAACTACTAGGCCTCTGTCATCCCCTCTTCAGTTTGTAAGAGAGGTCTGAACTACTGGGCCTCTGTCATCCCCTCTTCAGTTTGTGATAGAGGTTTGAACTACTGGGGCTCTGTAATCCCCTCTTCAGTTTGTAATAGAGGTCTGAACTACTGGGCCTCTGTAATTCCCTCTTCAGTTTGTAATAGAGGTCTGAACTACTGGGCCTCTGTAATCCCCTCTTCGGTTTGTAATAGAAGTCTGAACTACTGGGCCTCTGTAATCCCCTTTTCGGTTTGTAATAGAGGTCTGAACTACTGGGCCTCTGTAATCCCCTCTTCAGTTTGTAATAGAGGTCTGAACTACTGGGCCTCTGTCATCCCCTCTTCAGTTTGTAATAGAGGTCTGAACTACCGGGCCTCTGTCATCCACTCTTCAGTTTGTAATAGAGGTTTGAAGTACTGGGTGTCTGCAATCCCCTCTTCAGTTTGTAATAGAGGTCTGAACTACTGGGCCTCTGTCATCCCCTCTTCAGCTTGTGATAGAGGTCTGAACTACTAGGCCTCTGTCATCCCCTCTTCAGTTTGTAAGAGAGGTCTAAACTACTGGGCCTCTGTCATCCCCTCTTCAGCTTGTGATAGAGGTCTGAACTACTGGGCCTCTGTCATACCCTCTTCAGTTTGTAATAGAGGTCTGAACTACTGGGCCTCTGTCATCCCCTCTTCAGTTTGTAACAGAGGTCTGAACTACTGGGCCTCTGTCATCCCCTCTTCAGCTTGTGATAGAGGTCTGAACTACTGGGCCTCTGTAATCCCCTCTTCAGTTTGTAATAGAGGTCTGAACTACCGGGCCTCTGTCATACCCTCTTCAGTTTGTAATAGAGGTTTGAGCTACTGGGCCTCTGTCATCCTCTATGTGTCTTAAATTTACAGCACAACATCAGCTCTAATGTTCTTATCAAACTATACTTCAGGGCAATAGTGTGTTTCTGTGTGTACATTGCAGGTGTGGATGTGTGTGTGTGGGTGTGAGCGTCTGTTGTTTAGTATGATTTAATGTGTGCACGTCATAGATATTTTTAATCCTTTTTCTATGGTGCACGTGCGCTGGCATTCCTGGAGCTTAGATGTGACTGTGGAGAGGGCTGTGGTTTCATCCTCCATCTCTGAAGGGTTAGCACCTCATCAACACGTAGATGAAACCTGTGTGTGTCCAAACATGCTTCCCAAATTAACTTAGAGTATGAGCACACGTTTCATCAGCTTGGCTAGAACTCACAAATTAGCATGCAGACTAAATTTGTGCGTGTGTGTACGTATGTGTGTGTATATCTATGCCAGTGCCACACCCTCTCTGAATGAGGAAAGCACTCATGTTGATTTCCATGTTGTTTCGACTGTCTTGTTTTGGTTATATTTTTTTGTGCCTTGGTCTAAGATCAGCTTCTGATGTTTGCAGTTGTTGTTTTAGTTTTTGATGCTGTATTCACCAAATTAAATCTGTGGCTGTTTCCGAATTGTGTGTGTGTGTGTGTGTGTGTGTGTGTGTGTGTGTGTGTGTGTGTGTGTGTGTGTGTGTGTGCATGCGTGTGGAGAGGGTTTAGAGTCTCAGTGAAGAGTCTTGTCTCCAAGGAGGGCGTTAGTAGAACGGGAGAGACTCTTCAGAGGCACAGGACTGTCTTTCAGTCCCTCTCATCCCCCTTTCACTCAAACTGTTAGCTCTGTCTGTCTGTCTGTCTGTCTGTCTGTCTCTCTCTCTCTCTCTCTCTCTCTCTCTCTCTCATTCTCTCTGTCTCTCTCTCTACTGAAGGCCTGTTTGTTTGATTTGTTCAGCTGTTTCTCTTCACATGTTTTCATCTCTATTTATTTCTGCTGTGTTTACACCATGGGGCTCTATGCTGGAGCCGCTTAAGAGGTCCTACTAATACACACACACACACACACACACACACACACACACACACACACACACACACACACACACACACACACACACTGGCTCATGCCCTGGAAGTCTGTGTGTTGTTGAGAGAGAAAAACACAGTTTTCTATAGAATAGTATAATACTTACTATAGGACGTTATCAATAAGACATCACGAAACGGTGTAGACCATTCGATTAGACTGTTACGGGGCAAGGAGACCCCCAACTCCGCTAAAACCATTGACAAGTGCATGCCATTTTCAAGGGGTGGTTAAATAAATGTTCTAACTATTTGTCTTTAATTTCATCCCCTCTTGTCAGAAGTACACAGTTCATTATTCCTCATCTAGCTCTATCATCATAGTTATATCGCCATTAACTGCATGCTTTTCATGATCACTAAACATCAATTGATGATGTCATTTACGATAGTTGAGGGTAACCTATCCATTTGACATGTAGCTAGCTAGCTAAGGAAACAGTGTCATTTAGCAACCTTCATCAGAGATTAGGCTTTTGGAAAGAGTTTGACATCAGCAATCCTCGTCCTGGTAAAGTTGTCAGTCAGACTACTGTCATCACCACTATAGATGGCAAGCAAATGAAACAATACCTGGATAGAGCCATCTAGTTTATCTCCTGAAAGTTAGCTTGTTAACCAGCCATATTGACGTGATCTGTTATTAGCTAGCTAGCCAATTTGACGTAGTTCATCGATCAATGTAGCCTATCATGTCTGTCAGCCACAATCATGATTGAACACTTAAAAACATTGTTCCATCAATTCATCACATGTTTATTTGTCACATGCGTCAAATACAGCAGGTGTAGACCTTACCGTGAAATGCTCATTTACAAGCCCTTAACCAACAGTGCAGTTTCAAGAAAAATAAGAGTTAAGAAAATATTTACTAAATAAACTAAAGTTAAAAAAATTAAATAACAACAATAAAATAACAATAACGAGGCTATATACAGTAGGTACCGTTACCGAGTCAATGTGCAGGGTACAGGTTAGTCAAGGTAATGGAGGTAATATGAACACTACCATTCAAAAGTTTGGGGTCACTTAGAAATGTCCTTGTTTTCCATGAAAACATACATGAAATTAGTTGCAAAATGTATAGGAAATATAGTCAAGACATGGACAAGGTTCTAAATAATATTTTTTTAATTTAAATAATAATTGTGTCCTTCAAACTTTGCTTTCATCCTTCATTTGCAGCAATTACAGCCTGGTAGACCTTTGGCATTCTAGTTGTCAAATTGTTGAGGTAATCTGAAGATATTTCATTCCATGCTTCCTGAAGCACCTCCCACCATTGGTTGATGGGCACTTCTTACGTACCAAACGGTCAAGCTGCTCCCACAACAGCTCAATAGGGTTGAGATCCGGTGACTGTGCTGGCCACTCCATTATAGACAGAATAACAGCTGACTGCTTCTTCCCTAAATAGTTATTGCATAGTTTGGAGCTGTGCTTTGGGTCATTGTCCTGCAGTAGAAGGAAATTGGCTCCAATTTAAGCACCGTTCACAGGGTATGGTATGGCGTTGCAAAATTGAGTGATAGCCTTCCTTCTGCAAGATCCCCTTTACCCTGTACAAATCTCCCACTTTACCACCACCAAAGCACCCCCAGACCATCACATTGCCTCCACCATGCTTGACAGATGGCGTCAAGCACTCCTCCAGCATATTTTCATTTTTTCTGCGTCTCACGAATGTTCTTCTTTGTGATCTGAACTCTGCACGCACAGTGAGGTGAAGACTTTTGGAGGATGGCCTGGTGTCAACAAGGGCAGCAAAGAAGCCACTTCTCTCTAGGAAAAACATCAGGGACAGACTGATATTCTGCAGGGATTGGACTGCTGAAGACTGGGGTAAAGTAATTTCCTCTGATCAATACCCTTTCCGATTGTTTGGGGGCATCTGGAAAAAAGCTTGTCCGGAGAAGACAAGGTGAGCGCTACCATCAGTCCTGTGTCATGACAACAGTAAAGCATCCTGAGACCATTCATGTGTGGGATTGCTTCTCAGCCAAGGGATTGGGCTCACTCACAATTTTTACCTAAGAACACAGCCATGAATAAAGAATGGTACCAACACATCATCCGAGAGCAACTTCTCCCAACCATCTAGGAACAGTTTGGCGACGAACAATGCCTTTTCCAGCATGATGGAGCACCTTGCCATAAGGCAAAAGTGATAACTAAGTGGCTCGGGGAACAAAATATTGATATTTTGGGTCCATGGCCAGGAAACTCCCGAGAACTTAAACCCATTGAGAACTTGTGGTCAATCCTCAAGAGGCGGGTGGACAAACAAAACCCCACAAATTCTGACAAACTCCAAGCATTGATTATGCAAGAATGGGCTGCCATCAGTCAGGATGTGGCCCAGAAGTTAATTGGCAGCATGCCAGGGCAGATTGCAGAGGTCTTGAAAAAGAAGGTTCAACAGTGCAAATATTGACTCTCTGCATCAACTTCATGTAATTGTCAATAAAAGCCTTTGACACATATGAAATGCTTATAATTATACTTCAGTATTCCATAGTAACATCTGACAAAATTATCTAAAGACACTGAGGCAGCAGACTTTGTGAAAATGTATATTTGTGTCATTCTCAAAACTTTTGTCCATGACTGTACACTTTCTAGAGTGTTGAACGTTTCCAAGAGCACAGAGGTCTCCATCATTGGGAAATAGAAAAAAATAGGGAACTACCCAGACTCTGCCTAGAGCTGGCCCTCCTACCAAAGTGAGCAACCGGGCAAGAAGGACCTCGGTCAGGGAGGTGACCAATAACTTGATTTAACACTCTGTCAGAATTACAGAGTTCCTTGGCTGTGATGGGAGAACCTGCCAGAAGGACAACAGTCTCTACCGCACTTCACCAATCTGGGCTTTATGGGAGAGTGGCCAGACAGAAACCACTCCTGAGAAAAAGGCACATGGCAGCACGCCTGGAGTTTGCAAATAGGCACGTGAACGTTTCTGTGGTCTGGTGAGGCAAAGATTTTACTCTTTGGCCTGAATGCAAAGCGCAAATCTGGAGAAAGCAAGGCACCGCTCATCACCCTTCTAACACCGTCCCTAACGTGAAGCATGGTGGTGGCAGCTCTGGGGATGCTTTTCAGCAGCACGGTTTGGGAGACTGGTAAGGACAGAAGGAACAATGAATGGAGCCAAATAAAGGCAAATCCTTGATGAGAACCTGCTTCAGAGTTCAAACAACTTTAGACTGGGATAAAATGTACGTTCCAACAGGACAATGACTTCAAGCATACAGCCAAAGCAACAATGAAATGGCTTCAGGACAATAATGTGACATTTCTTGAGTGGCTCAGACTTGAATCCCATTGAAAATCTGTGGAAAGACTTGAAGATTGCTGTCTACCGCTGCTCTCCATCTAAATTAACAGAGCTTGAGAGAATCGTTATCTTTTTCCCCGCCGGTATCTTTCCTTTTTTATGATGACCATAATGATCAGCATTTTCTGGGCCACTGTATGTGTGTGTCTTTCTCTATGCCCTGCAGATATTTGGCTATATGAAATGAAAGTGCAGACTTGGTTTGAAGCAGAGGAGAGGTTTGGTTCCATGTGTTTTGAGAGAAGAGACTCCCTCTCTTCTTCTAGACTCCCTCTCCCACTCCTGTCCTCGTCCATCTCCTTGGTCCGAGAAGTACTGTACACCGCACAGGCATCTTAGTTGAAAACATGCAGAATGAGCTGTGTTGATGTTATTGGATCGCCATCATTTTGTTTTGGTTTCCCAACACCCAGAGTACAAAAAACAAAAATTATTCATCAGGTATTTGAAATGACAGACACCAAGTCTCTCTCAAGGCTCCGATGGTTTTGGTTATGTAGCACTCGCGCTGGACAAACACTGGACCATTGTTACTCTAACTTCCGTGATGCTTACAAGGCCCTTCCCTGGTCCTGCTTTCGGAAAATCTGACCACGACTCCATTTTGCTTATCCCTTCGTATAGGCAGAAACTCAAACAGGAAGTACCCGTGCTAAGGACTATTCAACGCTGGTCTGACCAATCGGAATCCACGCTTCAAGATTGTTTTCATCACGCAGACTGGGATATGTTCCGGGTAGCCTCAGATAATAATAAGGAAGTGTATAGGAGAAGTTTGTCCCACTGTGACTTTTAAAACCTACCCTACCCAGAAACCATGGATAGATGGCAGCTTTCGTGCAAAACTGAAAGCGCGTACCACTGTATTTAACCATGGCAGGTCGACGGGGAATATGGCTAAATACAAACAGAGTAGTCATTCCCTCCGCAAGGCAATCAAAGAAGCAAAATGTCAGTATAGAGACAAAGTGTAGTCATAATTCAACGGCTCAGACACGACATATGTGGCAGGGTCTACAGACAATCACGGACTACAAAAGGAAAACCAGCCACGTCACAAACACCGACGTCTTGCTTCCAGACAAATTAATCACCTTCTTTGCCCACTTTGAGGATAATACAGTGCCACTGATGCGGCCCGCTACCAAGGACTGTGGGCTCTCCTCTGTGGCTGATGTGATTAAGACATTTAAACATGTTAACCCTCGCAAGACTGCCGGCCCAGACGGCATCCCTAGCCGCGTCTTCAGAGCATGCGCAGACCAGCTGGCTGGTGTGTTTACGGACATATTCAATCTAACTGAACTAAATGACTACCGCCCCGTATCACTCACTTCTGTCATCATGAAGTGCTTTGAGAGACTAGTCAAGGATCATATCACCTCCACCTTACCTGTCAGACGACAGACGATGCAATCGCCATCGCACTGCACACTGCCCTATTCTATCTGGACAACAGGATGTAAGAATGCTGTTCATTGACTATAGCTCAGCATTCAACACCATAATACCCTCCAAGCTCATCATTAAGCTTGAGGCCCTGGGTCTCAACCCCTCCCTTTGCATGGGTCCTAGACTTCCTGACTGGTGGTGAAGGTAGGAAACAATTTCTCCACTTCACTGATCTTCAACACAGGGGTGCGTTCTCAGCCCCCTCCTGTACTCCCTGTTCACCCATGACTGCGTGGCCATACTTGCCTCCAACTCAATCATCAAGTTTGCAGACTACACAACAGTAATAGGCTTGATTTCCAACAACGATGAGACGGCCTATGGGGAGGAGGTGAGGGCTCTTGGAGTGTGGTGTCAGGAAAATAACCTCTCACTCAACGTCAGCCAAACAAAGGAGAGGATCGTGGACTTCAGGAAACAGCAGTGGGAGCACCCTCCTATCCACATCGATGGGACTGCAGTGGAGAAGATGGAAGGTTTTAAGATCCTCGGTGTACATATCACTGACAAACTGAAATTGTCCACCCACCCGCAATAGTGCCTCTTCAACCTCAGGAGGCTGAAGATATTTGGCTTGTCACCTAAAACCCTCACAAACTTTTACAAATGCATAATTGAGAGCATCCTGTCGGGCTGTATCACCACCTGGTACACAACTGTAGGGCTCTCCAGAGGGGGGTGCTGTCTACACAATGAATCACCGGGGGCAAACTACCTGCCCCCCAGGACACCTACAGCACCCGATGTCACTGGAAGGCCAAAAAGATCATCAAGGACAACAACCACTGCCTGTTTCACCCCGCTACCATCCAGAAGGTGAGCTCAGTACAGGTGCATCAAATATGGGACCGAGACTGAAAAACAGCTTCTATCTCTAGGCCATCAGACTGTTAAACAGCCAGACTGTTAAACTCACTAGCACAGTGAGACTGCTGCCTACATACAGACTTGTAATCACTGGGCACTTTAATAAATGGAACACTATTCACTTTAATAATGCCACTTTAATTATGTTTACATATATTTTGTTGCTCATCTCGTATGTATATACTGTATTCTATACCATCTATTGCATCTTAGCCTATGCCGCTCTGACATTGCTCATCCATATATTTATATGTACATATTCTTATTCTATTCCTTATTTAGATTTGTGTGTATTAGTTATTTGTTGTGGAATTGTTAGATATTACTTGTTAGATATTGCTGCACTGTCAGAACTAGAAGCACAAGCATTTTGCTACAGTAACAATAACATCTGCTAACCATGTGTATGTGACCAATAACATTTTATTTGATTTGTATAGCTAAATTTGAATATGATTTGATTGAATGTCTGTGGCAGATGCTTTTCAAGCCCTGTAGAACAACTGATTCTGCCTGGTGGAGTTTAGTTTCCTGATGCATTGACACATGACTTGCTAAATATGGCAAAAAAATATGGAACTGACAACATCCACCACAAAAAGGAAGCAGGGATATTTACTGTACACGTAGTGTGTGTGGTGTACGGTGTGTATCCTATCGTGTACAGTGTGTGTCCTACTGTGTACGTATGTGTGGACACTTTCCTGTCTAATTTTCTAAAAAACCCAAATTAAGGTCACCATTCAAACAAAGGTCCTGTGGTCACAGCAACACTACTGTTATTGGTGCAGAGAGGTGTTGTCATAGCTACAGGTTAACCTTGATGGCAGTGTGACAGTCGGGCAGTAAACCAGCTGTTGACCAGACGACGACACACACTGAAATACACAAACTGTTTGTGTAACTGCATAGGGATACGCACTCAATGTTACTGATAGCGGAAAAAATAGATACAGTTATATATCTGGATATTACTTTTGATGATATATTGTATAATTTTGACAATATCGCAATATTATTTGTTGCCTAGTTGGCTGTACCTGCACCAAAACTCTAGTATTGTTTCTTCATAGCTTGTTCTCCATCTTTAAATAGGGAGCCAATTAATTTCAGCACGTTTATTTCTATGACACGTCGAAATTCGTTTTCTCTTGACCCTCTGCGGCAGACATATGGTGAGCAATATGTTTGGAAAATCGGATCGCAATACAATCACAGCATCGAATCCCAATATACGTATACAGTGCGTTCAGAAAGCATGTGTGGCCAAACTGAGCATTCGGGGGAGAAGGACCTTGGTCAGGGAGGTGACCAAGAAGCCGATTGTCACTCTGACAGAGCTCCAGAGATCCTCTGTGGAGATGAGAGAACCTTCCAGAAGGACAACTATCTCTGCAGCACTCCACCAATCAGGCCTTTATGGTAGAGTGGCCAGACAGAAGCCACTCCTAAGTAAAAGGCACCAAAAAGGCACCTAAAAGGCACCAAAAGGCACATAAAGGACTCTCAGACCATGAGAAACAAGATTATCTGGTCTGGTGAAACCAAGACTGAACTCTTTTGGCCTGAATGCCAAGAGTCAAGTCTGGAGAAAAACCTGGCACCATCCCTACGGTGAAGCATGGTCGTGACAGCATCATGCTGTAGATATTTTTAAGCGGCAGGGACTGGATCGAGGGAAAGAGGAACTTAGCAAAGTACAGAGCGATCCTTGATGAAAACCTGCTCCAGAGCACTCAGGACCTTAGACTGGGACTAAGGTTCACTTTCCAACAGGACAGCGACCCTACACAGCGAAGACACGTAGCCAAGACCACGCAGGAGTGGCTTCGGAACAAGTCTCTGAAAGTCCTTGAGTAGCCCAGCCAGAGCCCGGACTTGAACCCGATCAAACATCTCTGGAGAGACCTGAAAATAGCTATGCAGCAATGCTCTCCATCCCACCTGACAGTCAGTGCATGAGAGGATCTGCAAAGAAGAATTAAAGGGAGAAACTCCCCAAATACAGGTATGCCAATCTTGTAGTGTCATACCCAAGAAGACTCAAGGCTGTAATTGTTCCCAAAGGTGCTTCAAGAAAATACTGAGTTAAGGATATGAATACTTTTGTAAATGTGATATTTCAGTTTTTGTATTTCTTATACATTTGCAATAATTAAAAACTGTGTTTGCTTTGTCATTATGGGGTATTGTGTTCTGATTGGTGAGGGAAAAAACAATTTAATACATTTTTGAATAAGGCTGTAACTTAACAAAATGTGGAAAAGGTAAATGGGTCTGAATGCTTTGTAGAATCGCGAGAACCGTGAGAATCGCAATACACATCATATTGACACCTAAGTTTCGTGATAATATTGTATTGTGAGGTCCCTGGCAATTTCCAGCCCTACTCTATATCAAATCAAATCAAATTGTATTTGTCACAGGCGCCAAATACGACAGGTAGACCTTACAGTGAAATGCTTACTTACAAGCTCTTAACCAACATTGCAGTTTTAAGAAAATACAACAAAAAAATATACAATTAAGAGATAAGAATAACAAATAATTAAAGAGCAGCAGAAGATAACATAAGCAGGGCTATATAGAGGGGGTACCAGTACAGAGTCAATGTGCTGGGGCACCAGTGTCGAGGTAACGTGTACATGTAGGTAGAGTTATTAAAGTGACTATGCATAGATTATAACAGAGAGTAGCAGCAGTGTATATGAGGGTGGGGGTGGGGGGGGGGTAGCTGTTCAAGAGTCTAATGGCTTGGGGTTAGAAGTTGTTTAGAAGCCTCTTGGACCTAGACTTGGCGCTCCGGTACCGCTTGCAGTGCGGTAGCAGAGAGAAGAGTCTATGACTAGGGTGGCTGGAGTCTTTGACAATTTTTAGAGCCTTCCTCTGACACCGCCTGGTATAGAGGTCCTGGAAGGCAGGAAGCTTGGCCCCGGTGATGTACTGGGCCATACGCACTACCCTCTGTACTGCCTTGCGGTCGGAGGCTGAGCAGTTGCCAAACCAGGCAGTGATGCAATCCATCAGAATGCTCTCGATGGTGCAGTTGTAAAACCTTTTGAGGATCTGAGGACCCATGCCAAACCTTTTCAGTCTCCTAAGGGGGAATATGTTTTGTTGTGCCCTCTTCACAACTGTTTTGGTGTGCTTGGACCATGTTAGTTTGTTTGTGGTGTGGATGCCATGGAAGTTGAAGCTCTCAACCTGCTCCACTACAGCCCTGTCAATGGGAATGGGGGTGTGCTCGGTCCTCCTTTTCTTGTAGTCCACAATCATCTTCTTTGTCTTGATCACGTTGAGGGAGAGATTGTTGTCCTTGCACCACACGGTCAGGTCTCTGACCTCCTCCTTATAGGCGGAGGTGATCAGGCCTACCACTGTTGTGTCATCAGCAAAGTTAATGATGGTGTTGGTGTCTTGCCTGGCCGTGCAGTCATGAGTGAACAGGGAGTTCAGGAGGGGACTGAGCACGCACCCCTCTGAGGGGCCCCTGTGTTGAGGATCAGCACAGCGGATGTGTTGTTACCTACCCTTACCACCTGGGAGCGGCCCGTCAGGAAGTCCAGGATCCAGTTGCAGAGGAAGGTGTTTAGTCCCAGAGTCCTTAGCTTAGTGATGAGCTTTGAGGGCACTATGGTGTTGAATGCTGAGCTGTAGTCAATGAATAGCATTTTCACCTAGGTGTTCCCTTTGTCCTGGTGTGAAAGGTTAGTGTGGCGTGTAATAGAGATTGCATCATCTGTGGATCTGTCTGCAAATTGGAGTGGGTCTATGGTTTCTGGGATAATGGTCTTAATGTGAGCCATGACCAGCCTTTCAATGCATTTCATGGCTACAGACGTGAGTGCTATGGGTCAGTAGTCATTTAGGCTGGTTTCCGTAGTGGTCTTGGGCACTTGGACTATGATGGTCTGCTTGAAACATGTTGGTATTACAGACTCGGCCAGGGAGAGGTTGGAAATGTCAGTGAAGACACTTGCCAGTTGGTCAGCACATGCTCGGAGTACACGTCCTGGTAATCCGTCTGGCCCTGCGGCCTTGTTGACCTGTTTAAAGGTCTTATTCACATCAGCTGCGGAGAGCGTTATCATGCAGTCGTCTGGAACAGCTGTCCGTGAACATTTTACCCTACTCTCTGATTATCTCTGATATGAAACCCCTGACCATTATGGTCTGTATGTGGCCATTCCAACAGAACAGAGTTACTGTTACGGTGCGTGAATGAGGACCCAAAAGCGAATCAACTTAAACAGAGCTTCTTTAATTACCAAACATAGGTAGGCTCAGATGGACCGGCAGATTCCGACAGGACAGGACAAGGTTACAGCAAACATGACGACAGTCTGGTTCAGGCATGAATGACACAAACAAACAAGAATCCGACAAGGACAGGAGCAGAAACAGAGAGAGATATAGGGACCTAATCAGAGGGAAAAAAGGGAACAGGTGGGGAACGGGGTGAATGGGTAGTTAGAGGAGACAAGGGACAGCTGGGGGAAAGCGGGGGAGAAAAGGTAACCTAACACGACCAGCAGAGGGAGACAGGGTGAAGGGAAAGGACAGAGACAAGACAACATGACAGTACATGACAGTACCCCCCCACTCACCGAGCGCCTCCTGGCGCACTCGAGGAGGAAACCTGGCGGCAACGGAGGAAATCATCAATCAGCGCACGGTCCAGCACGTCCCGAGAGGGAACCCAACTCCTCTCCTCAGGACCGTACCCCTCCCAGTCAACTAGGTACTGATGACCACGGCCCCGAGGACGCATGTCCAAGATTTTACGGACCCTGTAGATAGGTGCGCCCTCGACAAGGATGGGGGGGGGGGGGGGGGAAGACGAGCGGGGGCGCGAAGAACGGGCTTAACACAGGAGACATGGAAGACCGGGTGGACGCGACGAAGATATCGCGGAAGAAGAAGTCGCACTGCGACAGGATTAATGACCTGAGAGATACGGAATGGACCAATGAACCGCGGGGTCAACTTGCGAGAAGCCGTCTTAAGGGGAAGGTTCTGAGTGGAGAGCCAAACTCTCTGACCGCGACAATATCTAGGGCTCTTAGTTCTACGCTTATTAGCAGCTCTCACAGTCTGCGCCCTATAACGGCAAAGTGCAGACCTGACCCTCTTCCAGGTGCGCTCGCAACGTTGGACAAAAGCCTGAGCGGAGGGGACGCTGGACTCGGCGAACTGAGATGAGAACAACGGAGGCTGGTACCCGAGGCTACTCTGAAAAGGAGATAGCCCGGTCGCAGACGAAGGAAGCGAGTTGTGGGCGTATTCTGCCCAGGGGAGCTGTTCTGACCAAGACGCAGGGTTGCGAAAAGAAAGACTGCGTAAGATGCGACCAATAGTCTGATTGGCCCGTTCTGCTTGACCGTTAGACTGGGGGTGAAAGCCGGAAGAGAGACTGACGGAAGCCCCAATCAAACGGCAAAACTCCCTCCAAAATTGAGACGTGAATTGCGGACCTCTGTCCGAAACGACGTCTGACGGAAGGCCATGAATTCTGAAAACATTCTCGATGATGATTTGTGCCGTCTCTTTAGCAGAAGGAAGCTTAGCAAGGGGAATGAAATGAGCCGCCTTAGAGAACCTATCGACAACCGTAAGAATAACAGTCTTCCCCGCTGACGAAGGCAGTCCGGTGACAAAATCTAAGGCGATGTGAGACCACGGTCGAGAGGGAATAGGAAGCGGCCTGAGACGGCCGGCAGGAGGAGAGTTACCGGACTTAGTCTGCGCGCAGACCGAACAAGCAGCCACGAAACGACGCGTGTCATGCTCCCGGGTGGGCCACCAGAAACGCTGGCGAATGGAAGCAAGCGTACCCCGAACGCCAGGGTGGCCGGCTAACTTGGCAGAGTGAGCCCACTGAAGAACGGCCAGACGAGTAGGAACGGGAACGAAAAGAAGGTTCCTAGGACAAGCGCGCGGCGACGGAGTTTGAGTGAGTGCTTGCTTTACCTGCCTCTCAATTCCCCAGACAGTCAACCCGACAACACGCCCCTCAGGGAGAATCCCCTCGGGGTCAGTGGAGGCTACTGAAGAACTGAAGAGACGAGACAAAGCATCAGGCTTGGTGTTCTTAGAGCCCGGACGATAAGAAATCACGAACTCGAAACGAGCGAAAAACAGCGCCCAACGCGCCTGACGCGCATTAAGTCGTTTGGCAGAACGGATGTACTCAAGGTTCCTATGGTCAGTCCAAACGACAAAAGGAACGGTCGCCCCCTCCAACCACTGTCGCCATTCGCCTAGGGCTAACCGGATGGCGAGCAGTTCGCGGTTACCCACATCATAGTTACGTTCCGACGGCGACAGGCGATGAGAAAAATACGCGCATGGGTGGACCTTGTCGTCAGAGAGGGAGCGCTGAGAAAGGATGGCTCCCACTCCCACCTCTGACGCGTCAACCTCGACAACGAACTGTCTAGAGACGTCAGGTGTAACAAGGATAGGAGCGGATGTAAAACGATTCTTGAGGAGATCAAAAGCTCCCTGGGCGGAAACGGACCACTTAAAGCACGTCTTGACAGAAGTAAGGGCTGTGAGAGGAGCTGCCACCTGACCGAAATTACGGATGAAACGACGATAGAAGTTCGCGAAGCCGAGAAAGCGCTGCAGCTCGACGCGTGACTTAGGGACGGGCCAATCAATGACAGCTTGGACCTTAGCGGGATCCATCTTAATGCCTTCAGCGGAAATAACTGAACCGAGAAATGTGACGGAGGAGGCATGAAAAGTGCACTTCTCAGCCTTCACAAAAAGACAATTCTCTAAAAGGCGCTGGAGGACACGTCGAACGTGCTGAACATGAATCTGGAGTGACGGTGAAAAAATCAGGATATCGTCAAGGTAAACGAAAACAAAGATGTTCAGCATGTCTCTCAGGACATCATTGACTAATGCCTGAAAGACAGCTGGAGCGTTAGCGAGGCCGAAAGGAAGAACCCGGTATTCAAAGTGCCCTAACGGAGTGTTAAACGCCGTCTTCCACTCGTCCCCCTCCCTGATGCGCACGAGATGGTAAGCGTTACGAAGGTCCAACTTAGTGAAAAACCTGGCTCCCTGCAGGATCTCGAAGGCTGAAGACATAAGAGGAAGCGGATAACGATTCTTCACTGTTATGTCATTCAGCCCTCGATAATCTATGCAGGGGCGCAGAGACCCGTCCTTCTTCTTGACAAAAAAAAACCCCGCTCCGGCGGGAGAGGAGGAGGGGACTATGGTACCGGCGTCAAGAGCTACAGACAAATAATCTTCGAGAGCCTTACGTTCGGGAGCCGACAGAGAGTATAGTCTACCCCGGGGGGGGGTGGTTCCCGGAAGGAGATCAATACTACAATCATACGACCGGTGTGGAGGAAGAGAGGTGGCCCTGGACCGACTGAACACCGTGCGCAGATCGTGATATTCCTCCGGCACCCCTGTCAAATCACCAGGCTCCTCCTGTGAAGAAGAGACAGAGGAAACAGGAGGGATAGCAGACATTAAACATTTCACATGACAAGAGACGTTCCAGGAGAGGATAGAATTACTAGACCAATTAATGGAAGGATTATGACAAACTAGCCAGGGATGGCCCAAAACAACAGGTGTAAAAGGTGAACGAAAAATTAAAAAAGAAATGGTTTCACTATGATTACCAGAAACAGTGAGGGTTAAAGGTAGCGTCTCACGCTGAATCCTGGGGAGAGGACTACCATCCAGGGCGAACAAGGCCGTGGGCTCCTTTAACTGTCTGAGAGGAATGTCATGTTCCCGAGCCCAGGTCTCGTCCATAAAACAGCCCTCCGCCCCAGAGTCTATTAAGGCACTGCAGGAAGCTGACGAACCGGTCCAGCGTAGATGGACCGACAAGGTAGTGCAGGATCTTGAAGGAGAGACAGGAGTAGTAGCGCTCACCAGTAGCCCTCCGCTTACTGACGAGCTCTGGCCTTTTACTGGACATGAAGTGACAAAATGACCAGCGGAACCGCAATAGAGACAGAGGCGGTTGGTGATTCTCCGTTCCCTCTCCTCAGTCGAGATGCGGATACCTCCCAGCTGCATGGGCTCAGCACCCGAGCCGGCAGAGGAAGATGGTAGTGATGCGGAGAGGGAGGCGACGGAGAGCGCGAGCTCCTTTCCACGAGCTCGGTGACGAAGATCAACCCGTCGCTCAATGCGAATAGCGAGTTCAATCAAGGAATCCACGCTGGAAGGAACCTCCCGGGAGAGAATCTCATCCTTTACCTCTGCGCGGAAACCCTCCAGAAGACGAGCGAGCAAGGCCGGCTCGTTCCAGCCACTGGAGACAGCAAGAGTGCGAAACTCAATAGAGTAGTCTGTTATGGATCGATTGCCTTGACATAGGGAAGACAGGGCCCTGGAAGCCTCCTCCCCAAAAACAGATCGATCAAAAACCCGTATCATCTCCTCCTTAAAGTCTTGATACTGGTTAGTACACTCAGCCCTTGCCTCCCAGATTGCCGTGCCCCACTCACGAGCCCGTCCAATAAGGAGAGATATGACGTAGGCGACACGAGCAGTGCTCCTGGAGTAAGTGTTGGGCTGGAGAGAAAACACAATATCACACTGGGTGAGGAACGAGCGGCATTCAGTGGGCTCCCCAGAGTAACACGGCGGGTTATTGATTCTGGGCTCCGGAGATTCGAAAGCCCTGGAAGTGGCCGGTGGATCGAGGCGGAGATGGTGAACCTGTTCTGTGAGGTTGGAGACTTGGGTGGCCAGGGTCTCAACGGCATGTCGAGCAGCAGACAATTCCTGCTTGTGTCTGCCTAGCATCCTTCCCTGGATCTCGACGGCTGAGTGGAGAGGATCCGAAGTCGCTGGGTCCATTCTTGGTCGGATTCTTCTGTTACGGTGCGTGAATGAGGACCCAAAAGCGAATCAACTTAAACAGAGCTTCTTTAATTACCAAACATAGGTAGGCTCAGATGGACCGGCAGATTCCGACAGGACAGGACAAGGTTACAGCAAACATGACGACAGTCTGGTTCAGGCATGAATGACACAAACAAACAAGAATCCGACAAGGACAGGAGCAGAAACAGAGAGAGATATAGGGACCTAATCAGAGGGAAAAAAGGGAACAGGTGGGGAACGGGGTGAATGGGTAGTTAGAGGAGACAAGGGACAGCTGGGGGAAAGCGGGGGAGAAAAGGTAACCTAACACGACCAGCAGAGGGAGACAGGGTGAAGGGAAAGGACAGAGACAAGACAACATGACAGTACATGACAGTTACAGCCTGAATTCAAAATGTATTAAATTGAGATGTTTGTACCTGGCCTACATACAATACCCCATAAGGACAAAGTGGAAATATGTTTTTCGAATTATTACAAATGAATTTAAAATGAAAGGCTGAAATGTCTTGAGTCAATGAGTATTCAACTCCTTTGTTATGGCAAGCATAAATAAGTTTGGGTGTAAAAATGTGCTTAACAAGTCACAACGTTGCATGGACTCACTCTGTCTCTAATAATAGTGTTCAAATGAATTACTTAAAAATCATACAATGTGATTTTCTGGATTTTTGTTTTAGATTCCGTCTCTCACAGTTGAAGTGTACCTATGATAAAAATGACAGACCTCTACATGCTTTGTAAGTAGGAAAACCTGCAAAATTGGCAGTGTATCAAATACTTGTTCTCCCCACTGTACATATGAGTTGAGTATTGTAGGGTATGTAAACATTATATTAAGTGGCATTGTTTAAAGTGGCTAGTGATACATTTTTTCCATCATTTTTTTCCATTATTAAAGTGGCTTGAGTTCAGTATGATGGCAGCAGCCACTCAATGTTAGTGGTTGCTGTTTAACAGTCTGATGGCCTTGAGATAGAAGCTGTCTCTCGGTCCCTGCTTTGATGCACCTGTACTGACCTCGCCTTCTGGATGATAGCGGGGTGAACAGGCAGTGACTCGGGTGGTTGTTGTCCTTGATGATCTTTATGGCCTTCCTGTGACATCGGGTGTTGTAGGTGTCCTGGAGGGCAGATAGTTTGCCCCCGGTGATGCGTTGTGCAGACCTCACTCCCCTCTGGAAAGCCTTATGGTTGTGGGCGAAGCAGTTGCCGTACCAGTCCGTGATACAGCCCAACAGGATGCTCTTGATTGTGCATCTGTAAAAGTTTGAGTGCTTTTGGTGACAAGCCAAATTTCTTCAGCCTCCTGAAGTTGAAGAGGCGCTGCTGTGCCTTCTTCACCACGCTGTCTGTGTGGGTGGACCAATTCAGTTTGTCCGTGATGTGTACGCCGAGGAACTTAAAACTTACTACCCTCTCCACTACTGTCCCATCGATATGGATAGGGGGGTGCTCCCTCTGCTGTTTACTGAAGTCCACGATCATCTCCTTTGTTTTATTGACGTTGAGTGTGAGGTTATTTTCCTGACACCACACTCCGAGGGCCCTCACCTCCTCCACTGTAGTGTCATCTGCAAAGTTGATGATTGAGTTGGAGGCGTGCATGGCCACTCAGTCCTGGGTGAACAGGGAGTACAAGAGAGGGCTCAGAACGCACCCTTGTGGGGCCCCAGTGTTAAGGATCAGCGGGGTTTACACGGCGGGGTCGAGACCCAGGGTCTCGAGCTTGATGATGAGTTTGGTGGGTACTATGGTGTTAAATGCTTAGCTGTAGTCGATGAACAGCATTCTCACATAGGTATTCCTCTTGTCCAGATGGGTTAGTGCAGTGTGCAGTGTGGTTGCGATTGCGTCGTCTACGGGGCCGTAGTTGTTTAGCTCAGTTACCTTAGCTTTCTTGGGACCAGGAACAATGGTGTCCCTCTTGAAGCATGTGGGAACAGCAGACTGGGATAAGGATTGATGGAATATGTCTGTAAACACACCAGCCAGCTGGTCTGCACATGCTCTGAGGACACGGCTGGGGATGCCGTCTGGGCCTGCAGCCTTGCGAGGGTTAACACGTTTAAATGTTTTACTCACGTTGGTAGCGGGCCGTGTCAGTGGCACTGTATTGTCCTCAAAGCGAGCAAAGAAGTTGTTTAGTCTGTTTGGGAGCAAGACATTCTGGTCCGCGAAGGGGCTGGTTTTGTTTTTGTAATCCGTGATTGACTGTAGACCCTGCCACATACCTCTTGTGTCTGAGCCGTTGAATTGCGACTCTACTTTGTCTCTATACTGACGCTTAGCTTGTTTGATTGCCTTGCGGAGGGAATAGCTACATTGTTTGTATTCGGTCATGTTTCCGGTCACCTTGCCCTGGTTAAAAGCAGTGGTTTGCGCTTTCAGTTTCGTGCGAATGCTGCCATCAATCCACGGTTTCTGGTTTGGGAATGTTTTAATAGTTGCTGTGGATATGACATTGCCGATGCACTTGCTAACAAACTCGCTCACCGAATCAGCGTATTCGTTGTTGTTTGACGCAATGCGGAACATATCCCAATCCACGTAATCGAAGCAATCTTGAAGCGTGGAATCAGATTGGTCGGACCAGCGTTGTACTGACCTGAGCGCGAGAGCTTCCTGTTTTAGTCTCTGTCTATAGGCTGGGAGCAACAAAATGGAGTCGTGGTCAGCTTTTCCGAAAGGAGGGCGATGGGAGGCTTGTGGAGGTCAACAATTTATTTTCTGAGGTTTTGGCTGATTTCTTTTGACTTTCCCATGATGTCAGCAAAGCGGCACTGAGTTTTAGGTAGTCCTTGAAATACATCCACAGGTACACCTCCAATTGACTCAAATGATGTCAATTAGCCTATCAAAGCGTCTAAAGCCATGACATCATTTTCTGTAATTTCCCAAGCTATTTAAAGTCACTGTCAACTTAGTGTATGTAAACCTTCTGACCCACTGGAATTGTGATACAGTGAATTATAAGTGAAATAATCTGTTTGCAAAAAATTGTTGAAAAAATGACTTGTGTCATGCACGAAGTAGATGTCCTAACCGACTTGCCAAAACTATAGTTTGTTAACATTAAATTTGTGGAGTTGTTGAAAAACTAGTTTTAATGACTCCAACTTAAGTGTATATAAACTTCCGACTTCAACTATACACTGGAGTTGCTTACCAAGACAACATTGCATGTTACTGAGTGGTCTAGTTACAGTTTTGACTTAAATCAGCTTGAAAATCTATGGCAAGGCATGAAATGGCTGTCAAGCAATGATCAAAAGAAGAAGACTTTAAAAAAGAATAATGTACAAATATTGTACTATCCAAAGCTCTTACAGACTTACCCAGAAAGACTCACAGCTGTAATCGCTGCAAAATGTGATTCTAACATGTATTGACTCAGGGGGGTGATTATTTTCTGAATGCATTGTATCTAATCAAGATATATTTTACTTCCACTTTGACATTAATCAGTATTTTGTGCAGATAGTTAACAGAAAATGACAAATCCCACTTTGTATAACAAGAAAATGTGGTAAAAGTAAAGGGGTGTGAATAGTTTCTGAAGCTACTGTATCTAGCGAGGAAGAGAAACTGGTCAAAGAATGTGAAACATCTACAGAGTGGACATCATGCCAGAGGCTATCTGCTTTAAGTCAGTTACGGGGAAGATGACTGTGTGTGTGCATGTGTGTCGTTTGTCAGGGGAGGTTGAGACTGCAGGGGAATTAAGCTCTTGTGTCACAAACACACAGAAACAGAACCGACAGTTTTCTGTCGGTACAAGGTATCTGTTAGTGCTGGGCACTGAGGCTACAGATAGTATTCTAGGATTGAGAGAGAGAGAGACTTTTTTTGTCTGTGGACTGAATAGCCATCATCACAATCATGGTTCATTAGGCATGGGCATAGTTTTTGGAATATTCTAATGGATGTTAGTTTATTTTTATTTTATTTAACTAGGCAAGTCAGTTAAGAACAAATTCTTATTTATAATGACGGCCTTTCCCTGCCAAACCCTAACCAGGATGACACTGGGACAATTGTGTGCCACCCTATGGGACTCCCAATCACGTCCGGTTGTGATACAGCCTGGAATTGAACCAGGGTCTGTAGTGACGCCTCTAACACTGAGATGCATTGCCCACTGGGGAGTTAGTATTCCATTACTTGTGAGAGTATTCGTTTTTGAGAAGGAAAACATATATAGTTATATTTTAACAACGTAATGGCTGTCTAAAATGAAATAAAATGATCTATGTGAGACTGCTACATAGCCTACCAGGATAGATGCATTTGTCATTTTAATAAAACAACAGTTTTAGGACCGTTTTTATGAATCCCTTCACCTTAAAAAAAACACAGGTAGCCTAGACATGTTTCACAGCATGTGGCTTGTCGTTATTGTCGGTGTAACAAGTGAAGTGGGAGATTTCTAATCAATGCAAAATCAAATTAGGGAATTAAATTGGCCTACTGAGAAGGAGTAGTCTATAGTGATCAACCAACAGGTAGGCTGTTGGTTAATATTAATGCAGTTGTTGTAGACAACGGAGGGCGCTGCAAAATAGCCTCAATTAGCGAGCCTTTCTACATTAGCTAGCCTTTCTACATTAGCTAGCCTTTCTATATTAGCTAGCCTTTCTACATTAGCTAGCCTTTCTACATTAGCTAGCCTTTCTACATTAGCTAGCCTTTCTATATTAGCTAGCCTTTCTACATTTGCTAGCCTTTCTACATTAGCTAGCCTTTCTACATTAGCTAGCCTTTCTACATTAGCTAGCCTTTCTACATTAGCTAGCTAGCTTCTTTACAATGACTTGATGCAGCCAAGACAGGCACTACCAGAAGGTATTTGTATTTATTATGGATCCCCATAATAAAGCAGTTATACAATTTTAAAAACACTACAATCAATACATTCATTACAGAATTCACTACACACTAAGTGTGTGCCCTCTGGCCCATACTCCACTACCACATATCTACAACGCAAAATCCATGTGTTCGTGTGTGTATAGTGTGTATGTTATCATGTGTGTGTATCCATGTGTTTGTGTGTGTACGTGTGTATGTTATCATGTGTGTGTAAGCATGTGTCTTTAAATTTAATCTGATTCTACTGCTGCATCAGTTACCTGATGTGGAATAGAGTTCCATGTAGTCATGGCTCTATTTAATGCTGTGCACCTCCCATAGCCTGTTCTGGACTTGGGGACTGTGAAGAGACCTCTGGTGGCATGTCTTTTGGGGTGTGTGTGGTTGTCTGAGCTGTGTGCTAGTCTTTTCAACAGACAGCTCGGTGCTTTCAACATGTCAATACCGCTCACAAATACAAGTAGTGATGATGTCAATCTCTCTTCTACTTTGAGCCAGGAGAGATTGACATGTATATTATTAATGTTTGCTCTCTGTGTACATCCAAGGGCCAGCCGTGCTTCCCTGTTCTGAGCCAATTGCAAGTCCCTCTTTGTGGCACCTGACCACACGACTGAACAGTAGTCCAGGTGCGACAAAACTAGAGCCTGTAGGGCCTGCCTTGTTGATAGTGCTGTTAAGAAGGTAGAGCAGCGCTTTATTATGGACAGACTTCTCCCCATCTTAGCTACTGTTGTATCAATATGTTTTGACCATGACAGTTTACAATCCACGGTTACTTCAAGCAGTTTAGTCATCTCAACTTGCTCAATTTCCACACTATTTATTATTATTTCCAAATAATGTATTTATGGGTTACCTATGGTAGCAACAAGTTTGTCTAACTAGTGCGAGTCATTTTGACTACTTTCTCTCTCTCCCTCCCTCCGTGCCACACACAGGCCCCTGCTCCTCTTCTCCCCCTCCCGCACCCTTCTGCTATCCAGTGTCTGCTATCCCATTCACCCCATCCCTATGGTTCACATTAAAGACCACAGCTCTGCTTCACTTTACACAGTTCTGCTTAGACTAACTGCTTTATCTCTGTACCATACAATAGGGCGTATGTTATTGGTGCTTATATAACAGTAGAAGCATGTGAGAAGAGATTGTAAGATTGCGATGTGGATTAACAAGATGCTCTGAGGTTATGCATGTAACAGTTGCCTGAGAGAGAGATATTTATTCAATAGAGAAGAAGAGAGGGGAGTGGGAGAAGTAAATAGATAGAGGAAGGAATAGAGAGAAGAGGAAGACATGAATGAGTGTATATCATTGCTGTAAACTTCTGTAAAAAAAGGGGAGATGGAGAGGAGGTGGGAGAGAGGGAGAGAGGAGGCAGGGGCCATTACGTAACATGGTAGAGGAAGGCCAAGATGGGGATATTATAGAGAGGAGGGAGAGAGAGAGGAGGCAGGGGCCATTACGTAACATGGTAGAGGAAGGCCAAGATGGGGATATTATAGAGAGGAGGGAGAGAGAGAGGAGGCAGGGGCCATTACGTAACATGGTAGAGGAAGGCCAAGATGGGGATATTATAGAGAGGAGGGAGGCCGGGGGTTACTATTATTAGGGGAGGTAGAGGGGACAGCAGGCTGTTGGAACAGGGGAGAGAGATACTAGCTAGATAATAGCTACAGTTCAGAGGAGTAACCCTCCTTTCATGGCAGCCTGTCCCTCTACAGGGAGCTGGACCAATATCAAAACCAGCCAGGTCACTCAAGATTCACTTCGAAATTGTACGTCCATCCATGTCCCGGGGATGTCGGGACATGCCTTCTAACCCCACCGCTAGGGGCAGCAGTGAGTGGTAGTAGGCTTGAGTTTTTCTGGATGCCCAAATCTTAACCCTTAACTTAACCATTCGGAATGAATGCCTAAATATAACCAGCCGCCAGGTGTCTTGCCAGGAGGCTCAACCGATCGACCGTGGCAACCCAAGGTGTCAAAACAACTTTTAAATTGACGTTTGGAGCCATTTCAAAATTTGTTGTTTGGAGAAACAGGAATAAATGTCAAATTGGTCAAATCGTGAGATCTTGTTGATCAAAACACAAGTGACAAATATCTGTGTTTGTGTGAGGGGGGGGGAAACTGGAGATGGAACATATGTTTTATAAATTAATAAATAAAATGCTCTGCCCAAGGGAAGGTTTGTCTCAACATTTGCAATGTTGTTATGCATGTGTGTGTATTCTCTATGGAAAAGGGGATGTTGTTCACCCCCCTTCCTCACCCAGCCAAGGTCAAACACACAACAGATGTCATGTCAGTCTGAGCAAGAGGCAACAACCCTGCCAAGTGAGGATACACACACACACACACACACACACACACATACAAACTGCTTGATTCTTCTTCTGACTGTTGTTTTCGGGTCCTCAGCACTTTTCCAGAAATGATGGGGTTCCATGTTAATTAAATATCAAAAATAGGACAGTACGCCGGTGAATAAACTTAAATGAACATATTTTTTATTGCCGCAAGAACATTTTGTGTATGAGCCTTTCTTTTCAGGGTGCATAGGAGACCGCTCTAAGTGAGGAGGCTGAAGAAATTCAGCTTGGCCCCTAACACCCTCACAAACCTCTACAGATGCACCACTGAGAGCTTCCTGTCATGCTGTATCACCGCCTTGTACAGCAATTGTGCTGTCCGCAACCGTAGGGCTCTCCAGAGATGGTGCGGTCAGCCCAACGCATCACCAGGGCCACACTGCCTAGTCCTCCAGGACATCTACAGCACCTGTCACAGGAAGGCCAAGAAGATCATCAAGGGCCACCTGAGCCTTGGCCTGTTCAACCATCTAAAAGGCGAAGACAGTACAGGCACATCAAATCTGGGACCGAGAAACTGGAAAAATAGCTTCTATCTCCAGGCCATCAAACTAACATAGTCACCCTGAGCCTTAGTCAGTGGTGGAAAAAAATACCAATTCTCATACTTGAGTAAAAGTAAAGATACCTTCATAGAAAAAGGACTCAAGTAAAAGTCACCCAGTAAAATACTACTTGAGTAAAAGAAATGTAAATGTAATTGCGAATATGTACTTAAGTATCAAAAGTAAAAGTGTAAATAATTTCAAATGGCTTATATTAAGCAAAAAACACGGCATAATTGTATTTATTTTTTATTCTCGTATAGCCAGGGGCACACTCCAAAACGTAATCATTTTCAAACAAAGCTTTGTGTTTAGTGAGTCTGCCAGATCAGAGGCAGTAGGGATGACCAGGGATGTTCTCTTGATAAGTGTGTGAATTGGACCATTTTCTTCTCCTGCTAAGCATTCAAAGTGTAATGAGTACTTTTGGATGTCAGGAAAAATGTATGGAGTAAAAAGTATATATTTTTTTTCGGGAAAGTAGTAAAGTTAAAGTAAAAGTTGTGAAAAATATAAAGAGTAGAAATACCCCCAAAAATGTCTTAAGTAGTTGTCTGTAACGGTTTTCTGTATGAGAAGGAGAGTCGGACCAAAATGCAGCGTGTAGATTTCGATCCATGTTTTAATAAACAAACATAAAACACGAATCAATACAAACACTACAAAATAAAGGACGTAACGAAAACCTAAACAGCCCTATCTGGTGAAAACACATAGACAGGAACAATCACCCACAAACACACAGTGAAACCCAGGCTACCTAAATATGGTTCCCAATCAGAGACAATGACGAACACCTGCCTCTGATTGAGAACCATATCAGGCCGAACATAGAACTGGACAAACTAGACATGTAACATAGAATGCCCACTCAGATCACACCCTGACCAACCAAAACATAGAAATATACAAAGTAAACTATGGTCAGGGTGTGACATTGTCACTACCTGGCCATTTTGGTTAGGCCAGGGTGTGACTAGGGTGGGCATTCTAGTTTCTTTATTTCTATGTTTTCTATTTCTTTGTGTTTGGCCAGGTGTGGTTCTCAATCAGAGGCAGCTGTCTATCGTTGTCTCTGATTGAGAATCATACTTACGTAGCTTTTTCCCCACCTGTGGTTTGTGGGTAGTTATTTTCTGTTTTGTGTTTCGGCACCTGACAGAACTGTTCATTGTCGTTTTGCTCTTTGTTATTTTGTTCAAGTGTTTTTGAAAAGAAATCATGAACCCTTACCACGCTGCGCTTTGTTCCACACCCTCTTCCTTCAACAGCCGTAACAGTAGTATTTTACAGTATTTACACCACACGTACTTTACACCACTGACCTTATCCACTGTACTCTACCCTGCACCTTAGAGCCTGATGCCCTATGTACATTGTCATTGAACAGTGGTGAATTTAATCATATTTACATACTGTTTTACCCACTTCATACAGAATGTACACTGAGTGTACAAAACTTTAGGAACACCTTCTATTTCAGTGACACAGACTGACTAAGTGAATCCAGGTGAAAGATATGATATTTTATTGATGTCACTTGTTAAATCCACTTCAATCAGCGTAGGTGAAGGGGAGGAGACAGGTTAAAGGAATTTAAGCCTTGAGACAATTGAGACATCGATTGTGTATGTGTGCCATTCAGAGGGTGAATGGGCAAGACAAAATTGAAAATTGAAGTGCATTTGAATGGGGTGTAGTAGTTGGTTTATCACTGTACACACCTTTCCTATTCATATACTGTCCATACTGTCTGTTCACACCATTATATACATATATATATATATATATATATATTTATATTCCTGACTCTTGGCATTGCTTTTTAAAACATTTGTTTTGATTTATTTGTGTGTATTGTTTTGTATTGTTTGGAATTGCTGCACTGTTGAAACATAAGCATTTTGCTGCACCTGCGATAACATCTGCAAAACATGTGTACGCGACCAATAAATCAGATTTTGATTTGATTTGAGTTAATGTAAAGTGGAGTCGGAACACATTGTTTATCTTTCAATGTTAATTATCCACATGGTGGAGCGGACGAAAAGACAGACACAGCTGGATGGATGGATAGATGGATGCTATTTCTAAAAGGTATTTATCTTAGTGTGATTGTATTCATGGAGCATCACTGACCCAGTGTCCATGTAACTGTGAACCCACTGTCTCTCCATGGTGGTAGCTAGCTTCCTTATGGATAGGCCATGGAAAGAAAGGCTAAGTTACTAAATCAACACTCTGGTGAACTCCTGGTAAAAGCTCCTCAGTTTCCTGGATGATACACACCCACACAGACACGTTCATTTATTAGGATCTCAGTGGGACAACGCCCCTTTGGCAGCATGACAGTCGATAGGCCAGCTAAAGTAAAGATGCCAGGTGCAGCCTGTCACACACACACACTTCTGGTGGAAAGATGGTGGACAAAGGTGTTGGGCATGGGGTAGGCTGTTGAGGCTAACTTTAGCACGCTAGATAAACAAAGACATCTGCAGATTTATCTCTTTTTGGGGCTGGTGAGATACTCTACCCTCTTCTCTCCTTTTAACATGCGTGGGTGTGTATCATCCAGGAAACCAAGGAGCTCTTACCAGAAGTTCACCAGAGTATTGATTTAGTAACTTAGACACCCCCCCCCCCCCCCCCCCACACACACACACACACACACACACACACACACACACACACACACACACACACACACACATATCTCTCTCTCTCCCTCTCCCTCTCTCCCTCTCTGGGCCTGTTGCTCCACTGCATTTCATTGGCTTGGCTCCAGTTTCCAGCCAATATCGCAACACTGCAATCTCTTGGTGCTCTGGGGCCCTATTCGTGTGTGTGTGTGTGTGTGTGTGTGTGTGTGTGTGTGTGTGTGTGTGTGTGTGTGTGTGTGTGACAGGTTGCACCTGGCTTCTTTACTTTGGCTGGCCTATCGACTGTCATGCTGCCAAAGGGGCGTGGTCCCATTGAGATCCTATGAATTGAATGCGTATTCTAATTCCATGGTTGCCCCAACCAGGGTCACTTTGAAAAATAACATGATTATTATAACTATGTGAGAAATTGAAGAATAAAAAAACAAAGGAGTAAAGTCAGACAAACTAAGACCTGTAGATGTCTTAAATCATTTGAAAGTCCTTTAGAATGTCTGCCTTGTTGACAATTACAGGTAACTGCCAAAATAATGGAAACACTTGAGTAAATGAGGGATACAAAGTATATTGAAAGCAGGTGCACCGCTGTGGTTCCTGAGATAATTAATCAATTAACATCCCATCATGTTTATGGTCATGTATAAAATAATGCTGGGCAGGCCATTATTTTGTCTACCATGGCTATGCCCCCGTAGGATGACAATTACCCCATCCATAGGGAATGAGTGGTCAGTGAATGGTTTGATGAGCATGAAAACGATATGAACCATATGCCATGGGCATCTCAGTCACCAGATCTCAACCCAATTGAACTCTTTTGGGAGATTGTGGAGCGGCACCTGAAACGTTTTTCCACCACCATGAACAAAACACCAAATGAGTTCCAGACAGTTGTAGAATCTATGCCAAGGTGCATTGAAACTATTCTGGCTTGTGGTGGCCCAGCGCCACTTTGTGCTGGTGTTTCCTTTATTTTGGCAGTTACCTGTACATTTATATGTCTCCATCCTAAGTGACAGTGTTTCAATCCCATGGATGTTCATCATATGAAACAGATTATATACACAAACCCAAGTACATACAGAACATATTGGCTATTATAAACCAGTAGTTTGCTGATTGGCTGAAAGCCATGGTATATCAGACAATATACCACGGTATGATGCAAATCTCGTTTACTGTTCAAATTATGTTTGTAACCAGTTTATAATAGCAATAAAGCACTTCAGGGGTTTGTGGTATATGGCCGATATACCACGGCTAAGGGCTGTGTCCAGGCACTCCGCGTTGCGTCGTGCAGAGAACAGCCCTTAGCCGTAGTATATTGGCCATATGCCACACCCCCTCGGGCCTTATTGCTTAAGTATAGGAAGGATGGACTGATGCCTTGAAATCATGTTCAAACTTTTCTTTCTCAGTAGTTTCATATGTGTGTATATGAATGTTATTGTATATGTGTATAAATATGTGTGTTTATTATCTGTGTGGGTTGGTTTTATTGCTAGGCTGTTGGCCATGTTCTGTTGTCTTGTGTAAACATTTATATAAAGGTATCTGGTGAACAACAGTAGATTGACCATAGTGGGAGGTAAACTCAAGGGTAGAGATGTAAGTTACACACAAACACGCACGCATATACACACACAAACACACACACCTGATGAAGCTCTGGTTCAGCACTGTGACTAGAGATCCCTGTCGGGAAACGCAGAGGAGCGGAAACTCTTCATGTCAGGAAATCAGGGGGGGCGTGTGTGTGTCACGGCCAGAGGGAATGGTCCAGTCCACTGCCAGTATGAGACATGGGCAATTCCGCGGTAAGGGATTTACGCTTTAACAAAGCTTTTTCAATTGTATGCCAAACAAAAAACATTTATTTCAAAGTTTAACAAACCATACAACTATACGCACAAGGACTACTTGGAACAATTTACACTGAAAATGTAACCCAAACTAATTTACTGGAAGAACTATGCAGATGCAAAGTTTGGTAACAGAATTACAGTAAAATCTCCCTCAGGTTTTTATGTGGCCACATTTTCCAAAAAAGATCTGCTCCAAATGAAGATTCATAGATGTCTGCAGAAAGAATGGGGTGTCTGCTATGACATGGCACCTTGAGTTGGAAAGAAGGGGGTGTCTGCTATGACATGGCACCTTGAGTTGGAAAGAATGAGGTGTCCGCTATGACATGGCACCTTGAGTTGGAAAGAATGTGGTTCCCGCTATGACATGGCACCTTGAGTTGGAAAGAATGTGGTGTCCGCTATGACATGGCACCTTGAGTTGGAAAGAATGGGGTGTCCGCTATGACATGGCACCTTGAGTTGGAAAGAATGGGGTGTCCGCTATGACATGGCACGTTGTGTTGGAAAGAATGGGGTGTCCGCTATGACATGACACCTTGAGTTGGAAAGAATGGGGTGTCCGCTATGACATGACACCTTGAGTTGGAAAGAATGTCTTTTGGATATTACAGCAGGTGAAGTGGATTTACATCTGGTAACTGAATTACAGGATTTGAATTACATCTGTACTACACAGAAATGCTTAATTAAGGATATTAATATAATTATCTTCATGGTGATGTATCCTGAATAGGTACACAAAGGTAAAACTATGCAATATCCTTCTTTTGCATATTTGGGAGCTCCGCCCCCAACCAAACACGACTACATTTGGTTGGTCTGGACTAGAGGTGGACCGATTATGATTTTTCAACGCCGATACCGATTATTGGAGGACAATTTTTTTTTACAATTTATTTGTAATACTGACAATTACAACAATACTGAATTAACACTTATTTTAACTTAATATAATACATCAATAAAATCAATTTAGCCTCAAGTTAATAATGAAACATGTTCAATTTGGTTTAAATAATGCAAAAACATAGTGTTGGAGAAGAAAGTAAAAGTGCAATATGTGCTATGTAAGAAAGCGTTTCAGTTCCTTGCTCAGAACATGAGAACATATGATAGCTGGTGGTTCCTTTTACATGAGTCTTCAATATTCTCAGGTAAGAAGTTTTAGGTTGTAGTTATAGGAATTATAGGACTATTTCCCTCTATACCATTTGTATTTCATTTAACCTTTGACTATTGGATGTTCTTATAGGCACTTTAATATTGCCAGTGTAACAGTATAGCTTCCGTCCCTCTCCTCGCTCCTCCCTGGGCTCGAACCAGGAACACAACGACAACAGCCACCCTCGAAGCAGCGTTACCCATGCAGAGCAAGGGAAACAACCACTGCAATGCTTGTATGCTCAGTCAGATTATATGCAACGCAGGACATGCTAGATAATATCTAGTAATATCATCAACCATGTTTAGTTAAACTAGCGATTATAATTGATTGTTTTTTATAAGATACGTTTAATGATAGCTAGCAACTTACCTTGGCTTACTGCATTCGCGTAACAGGCTCCTTGTGGAGTGCAAGGAGAGAGAGGCAGGTCGTTATTGCGTTGGACTAGTTAACTGTAAGGTTGCAAGATTGGATCCCCCGAGCTGACAAGGTGAAATTCTGTCTTTCTGCCCCTGAACGAGGCAGTTAACCCACCATTCCTAGGCCGTCATTGAAAATAAGAATGTGTTCTTAACTGACTTGTCTAGTTAAATAAAGGTATAAAAAAATAAATTTTAAAAAATCGGCAAATCGGCGCCCAAAAATACCGATTTCCGATTGTTATGAAAACTTGAAATCGGCCCTAATTATTCGGCCATTCCGATTAATCGGTCGACCTCTAGTCTGGACCAGACCAAATCTGAAACAATCATAGATGCCTTTTGTTTCACAAGTTTCAACATCACAGTAGAGCACAGCACAGTAGAGCACATGACAGTAGAGTTAAGTACAGTAGAGTACAGTACAATACAGTACATTATACCGTACTCTACACTAGTGTGTACTACTGTCCCGTACTGGTCTGTACTGTTCTCTACTGTACAGTTCCAATGCTGTCTGAACTTGTGAAACGAGATTGGTTCAGATTTGGTCCGGCCAGGGCGGACTGACTCAATTTCAACTACTTTTCAATGTCCATGGATGTCCAGTGTCTGCCGGTGCTCAGTGGGTGACGATGCTTGTTCCAGTAAATGAGAAGAGGATAGGTGGTAGGTGTCATGGTAGGTGTCAGTTAGAGCTGGGAGAGATGACATTAATTGGACAGAAAGAAGAGAGAAAGAGAGAGGGACGGACTGTTTTCACAGTCTTGCTTTGAACACCCGACAGAAAGAGAAAAAAACTGTTATGAACTTAGCATAACAGTAGCCTATGCCAGTGGAAGGAAGGACAGTAGCAGGTGACCCAATTGTGGTTTATGACAACTATGTTTTCCCCTTGTAGCCAATTCAATTGCTGTAATACCAACAAGTCAGTTCATCCAATTACTGCCCTGCTAGAGCTGCCCGGTCAACTGTAAGTGCTGTTTTAGTGAAGTGGAAACATCTAGGAGCAACAACTGCTCAGCCAGGAAGTGGTAGACCACACAGCTCACAGAATGGGGCTACCGAGTGCTGAAGCACGTAGCGTGTAAAAATAATCTGTCCTCGGTTGCAACACTCACTACCGAGTTCCAAACTGCTTCTGGAAGCAATGTCAGGACAAGAACGGTTCTTCTGGAGCTTCATGAAATGGGTTTCCATGGCCGAGCACCCACACGCAAGCCTAAGATCACTATGCGCAATGCCAAGCGTCGGCTGGAGTGATGTAAAGTTTGTCGCCATTGGAGTCTGGAACAGTGGAAACGCGCTCTCTGGAGTGATGAATCACGCTTCACCATCTGACAGTCTGACAGACAAATCTGTGTTTGGCGGATGCCAGGAGAACGCTACCTGCCCCAAGGCAGAGTGCCAAATGTACATTTTGGTGAATGAGGAATAATGGTCTGGGGCTGTTTTTCATGGTTTGGGCTAGGTCCCTTAGTTCCAGTGAAGGGAAATCTTAATGCTACAGCAGACAATGACATTCTAGACTAGTCTGTGTTTCCAACATTGTGACAATAGTTTGAGGAAGGCCCTTTCCTGTTTCAGCATGACAATGCCCCTGTGCAAAGCTAGGTCCCTACAGAAATTATTTGTGGAGATCGGTGTGGAAGAACTTGACTGGCATGCAGAGAGCCCTGACCTCAACCCCATCAAACACCATTGGGGTGAATTTGAAAGCCGACTGCGAGCCAGGCCTAGTCGCCCAACATCAATGCCCCAACTCACTAATGCTCTTGTGGCTGAACTGAAGCAAGTCCCTGAAGCAATATTCCAACATCTAGTGCAGTGGTTCTTAACCTGGGTTCGATCGGTGAGTCAGTCTCAGGGGTTCGGCGGAGGTCAAGACACACATCCGACTCATATGATTTGTGATGACACGCCCCGCTTGGCCATCATTGGCTGCAGGTTATCACGCTACATCGCTTGGCCTATCTGTGCTGCAGGGAATTTGGTGCGCTCAGTAGTCGACTTGTCTGTCGTGATGGTACGTCTTGTGATTTCTTTCTTAATATTTTAATCACTTCATACTGACTATGTTGAGCAAAAAAAAGAAAGTGGTCAGACGAATATGTACAATATGGATTCACATGTATAATGGAACGTGATGGGAGTCAGCGTCCTAACTGCATGCCAAGTTGAGCAATTCTAGTCTAGCACTGGCAAAACTAAGAACACTTCCTTAAGCTGCATGGAGATGGAAAATACAAGAACACAACGCTCATTGAATTCAGGGTGAAGAGAGCCAGATTCGATGAAAAGGCTACTCTGCCTGTTCTCGGCTTTGTACCCATCAACAAACTGATCCTCACAGCATCGTACAAAGTTTCTTACCTGATCGCAAACCACACACCATTGGTGAAACACTCATAAAACCAGCTGTGTTGAAGATGGCGAATATCATGCTGGGAAAAAAGGCTGAAGTTAAGTTATCCCAAATTCCTCTTTCAAATGACACCATCAGCAACAGAATAGAGGACATGAGCAAAGACATCTTGGCTCAAGTAGTTGCAGTTCTGATTTCAAGCCCGGCAAAATTCAGCCTTCAACTCGACGAGACCACAGACGTTTCCAATCTAAGCCAGCTTGCTGTATTCGTGCGCTATGTGAAAGACGATGTGATAAAGGAAGATTTTTTTATTTTGTAAGCCTCTTACAACAACAACTAAGGCAGCCGATGTGAAGAAACTTGTGGATGACTTCTTCAAAGACAACAATCTTTCGTGGGATATGGTTTCTGCAGTTTGTACGGACGGAGCTCCAGTCATGCTGGGAAGAAAGTCTGGTTTTGGTGCTCTAGTGAAAGCCGATGCACCACACATCATTGTTATGCATTGTATTCTGCACAGGCATGCGTTGGCAACAAAAACCTTGCCTCCAAAACTGGCAGAAGTATTAAAAATTGTAGTGGAATGCGTGAATTATGTGCGAACTGAGGCACCGCATCTTCAGTGAGCTGTGTAAAGAAATGTGCTCTGAATTCAAAGTACTTCTGTACCATTCTAACGTTCGGTGGTTATCCCGGGGACAGGTGCTGAATCGTGTCTTTGCCGTGTGTGTGGAATTAGCCCTGTTTTTGCAAGAGCACCAACATTGTCATGCAGATTGCTTCAAAAATTCTGAGTTAATTCTCATTTTAGCGTACATGGCTGATATCTTCGCAGCTCTCAATCATCTCAATCAAAAGATGCAGGGCGGTGGAGTCAACATCATCGAAGCGGAGGAAAACCTGAAGGCTTTTCAAAAAAAGCTACCGTTATGGAAACGACGAACAGAGAACAATAACTTCACAAACTTTCCCCTGCTGGACGACTGTGTAAGTAAGATCGAAGATGTATCTGCAATCGGAGACATTTCTGTACCCGCGGAACTGAAGCAAGCAATTGCCACGCACTTAGATGAGCTTGCAAAGTCTCTCGATGGATACTTCCCTACAAGAGAGTCATATCCAGCATGGGTGAAACAGCCATTCACGTTTAGTGTTGAGACAACAGATGTCAATGATGAATACCTCGATGAAATCATTGAAATTCAGCAGAGCCAGGTTCAACAGCAACTCTTCAGAACAACAACGCTTTCAACGTTTTGGTGTCAACAAATGGTAACGTACACTGTTATTGCTAAGAAAGCTCTGGAGATTTTCATACCGTTTGTTATAACATATCTTTGCGAGCAATCCTTTTCGAGGATGCTGGACATAAAAATGAAGAAAAGGAACAGACATGGTTGCGAAAATGACAGAGTGGCACTTGCCAAGGTGAAGCCGCGTATTTCTGAACTGGTCTCTGAAAGGCAACAGCAGAAGTCACACTGATTTGCAGTAAATATTCATTATGTTTTTGTGTGAAAATCATTTTTTGACGATTTTGTTCTTTGAACACAGTGATGTTGATGCACGGTTCATTTTGTGCACCAGTAAAATATATACCTATGTTTTGAATTTGAAAAAATCATATTTTATTTTTCCAATTAAGGAGGGTTCAGTGAATGCGCATATGAAACTGGTGGGGTT
>NC_048580.1:62147127-62217127 GCF_013265735.2 Oncorhynchus mykiss
TACTCAGTTGATGGGTGGTCTGCAATGGCGAACACAGCTACTGGTCAGTCTGCAGTGTGGAAATCTAACTCTGAGGACATTATAGTGAACTATGGGCCATTTTTCTATGCTAGTATGCCTACATATATATTGTAGAATTACTGTTACAGGTGTGCTGGTTTGATACAGTTTGCTATGCAGGAAAAGCATGTTGGTTGTGGGTTTCTAGCGGTTTTATGTCCATAATGTGTAACCTGGTATCTGGTGTGTATTGCAGGAAACCCTCGGGTCGTGCTGATAAGGAGGTAATGGCTGCCACCGTCCTGACATCGCTATCCACCTCCCCACTGGTCCTCACCCAGACATCCTCAGGTAAGACCCCCCCACACACACACACACACGCACACGCACACACACACATATCTTAGTTTTATTATCCTTTGGGGAGCAAACAATTGATTCCCGTTCAAAATCTTTTTTTCCTAACCCTTAAACCTAACCCTAACCTTAACCCTAACTTAACCCCAAATCCCTAACCCTAAACCTAACCCTTATTGTAACTTTAATTGTAACCCTAAACCTAACCCCTAAACCTAAAAGGGCTTTTTCCTTGTTGGGACTGGTGAAATGGGCCCATGTGTCAGAATTGTCCCTCTATATTTAGCCTTAAAGGGAATATCCACTCAAAAACTATCTTTTGGTAAGTCTATCTTTTGGTAAGTCCACGATCTCTTCATTAGTCCACTGTTGATTTAGTCTCAAAAGCAGTCAAGTTTTCAAGATAGCATTTTGCAGCTTGACACTTGGCTTCTTGAAAACCCAATATCTTATAAACTTGACTCCTGACAACAGCAACAGTGGACTAATGAAAAAATAAAATAAAATTGTTTCTGAGTTGATTTTCTTTTGCTGTTGTTTTTTTACCACACCACTTTATGCTATTTTTATTAAGTTTTTATTTTTAATCAGGGAACACGGCAACTCCTGGGAGTGCCATTAAGCTGACTGCTCTTTGTTTTATAGAGAAAACGAGAGGGATAGAGGGATAAGAGAGGGGAGAGGACACTTGTTTATCGGTTTTACCAGAAATTCCTAATTTTTTTATCATCACCCTCTATTGATAAATGACTAAAAATGACCTCTATACTAGGGCTTGTCAACTCAGAACCAGATGACTGGGTTATACAGATTATAAAAGACCTTCCTCACACTTAATATATTAATTTCATTTAGGCATTAACAGCTGTACTGCTCGCCAGAAGGAATAAGGCTGTTTCCAGGAGACCCCAGGCCAAACCAGGAGGGCTGGCAACCCTACAAACCTACTGTACCTCTAAATCCACATCCATTTTCCCCTATTGTTCATTAGATGTTCTGATCATTCTGAGGTGAGGAGATGAGGGCTGGTACATAGCCACTGTGTTGAAACACACATTAGGGTCACGTGTGGCTGGGTCAGTGTGACTTTGGAAAACGACTCCCTATGTAAGCCTGGCCGGGATCCATTGTGGTTAAAACCTATCCATTAACATTTTTCCCCTTCCCTAAATCTACAGTATACTGTAAATATACTGTATTTAACCACTCTTGTCCCCATCTCCACAGTTTAGATATGTTATTGATTCAAGTGGGTTCATCCACAACATACAGTGAATTCGGAAAGTATTCAGACCCTTTGACTTTTTCAACATTTTGTTACGTTACAGCTTTATTCTAAAAAAAACATTTTTTAAAAACATCTCATTAATCTACACACAATACCCCATAATGACAAAGCGAAAGCAGGTTTTTGTAATTTTTTGCAAATGTAAAACAGAAATATAACAAATTAAAAACAGAAATACCTTATTTAGATACAGTACCAGTCAAAAGTCTGGACACACCTACTCATTCAAGGGTTTTTCTTTATTTTTACTATTTTCTACATTGTAGAATAATAGTGAAGACTTCAAAACTATGAATAACACATATGGAATCATGTAGTAACCAAAAAAGTGTTAAACAAAACTACATTTATTTTAGATTTTAGATTCTTCAAAGTAGCCACCCATTGCCTTGATGACAGCTTTGCACACTCTTGGCATTCTCTCAACCAGCTTCATGAGGAATGATTTTCCAACAGTCTTGAAGGAGTTCCCACATATGCTGAGCACCTGTTGGCTTCTTTTCTTTCACTCTGCAGTCCAACTCATCCCAAACCATCTCAATTGGTGATTGTGGAGGCCAGGTCATCTGATGCAGCACTCTATCCCTCTCCTTGGTCAAATAGCCCTTACACAGCCTGGAGGTGTGTTTTAGGTCGTTGTCCTGTTGAAAAACAAATGATAGTCCCACTAAGTGCTAGGGTTGCACATTTTGGGGAATATTTAGAGGTGGAAACTTTCAGTGGGAATTAATGGGGATATTTCCATGTACAGATAAATAGATAAGCAGTTAGATTAAACAACTCCTTTGTAAGATACATGTATGGAAGCAGGTGAATTAACACTCCTCAGTTCGCAGACTCAAGCAAGCTAAAACACACATGGTAGCAAAAACTATCTAGCAGAAATTGTTACGATTTACTAGTTAACAAAAAAATCATGTATGTCACATAAAATATATGCTCCCCACCCAGTATTATAATAAAAACTTACCTGAAAGTATGTATTCCTTGGCTCGGATAGTGTAGTAGTGTGGGCTCAATAGCATCTCATTAGTGTGCAAGATCTTGAGAATCAGCTGTGCATGTGATGGAAGAATGCACTGTGCATGCAGAGGGTTGCAATTCCATTGAATTGGGGATAGTTTAACCAAAATATGCCACAAGACCTAGAATTGCCTTATGTGTATCCCACAAAAGAAATTCACTGTTATAAGCTATCGTGTTTTTTTTATGTATTTAAGCAAAATTCCCCAAATTCCAGGGCTTAACTTTCCACAGAAAATTTCCAGAAATTTTTCCAGAAACGTTTCCGACCCTTTGCAACTCTACTAAGCGCAAACCAGGTGGGATAGCGTATTGCTGGAAAATGCTCCGGTAGCCATACTGGTTAAGTGTGCCTTGAATTCTAAATAAATCCCAGAGGATGTCACCAGCAAAGCACCATCACACCTCCTCCTCCATGCTTCAGAGTGGGAACCACACATGCGGAGATCATCCGTTCACCTACTCTGCATCTCACATAGACACAGACGTTGGAACCAAAAATCTAATTTGAACTCATCCTTCAGTAGTGGTTTCTTTGCAGCAATTTGACCACGAATGCCTGATTCATGCAGTCTCCTCTGAACAGTTGATGTTGAGATGTGTCTGTTACTTGAACTCTGTGAAACATTTATTTGGGCTGCAATCTGAGGTGCTGTTAACTCTATGTACTTATCCTCTGCAGCAGAGGTAACTCTGGGTCTTCCTTTCCTGTGTCGTTCCTCAAGAGAGCTAATTTCACCACAGCGCTTGATGTTTTTTTCTGCGGTGACTGACCTTCATGTCTTAAAGTAATGATGGACTGTTGTTTTTCTTTGCTTATTTGAGCTGTTCTTGCCATAATAGGGCTATCTTGCGTATACCACCCCTACCTTGTCACACACAACTGATTGGCTCAAATGCATTAAAGAAGGAAAGAAATCCACAAATGTACTTTTAATGCATTCCAGGTGACTGCCTCATGAAGCTGTTTGAGAGAATGCCAAGAGTGTGCAAAGCTGTCATCAAGGCAATGGGTAGCTACTTTGAAGAATCTCCAATATAAAATACATTTTGATTTGTTTAACATGTTTTTGGTTACTACATGATTCCATATGTGTTATTTCATAGTTTTGATGTCTTCACTATTATTTTACAATGTAGAAAATAGTAGAAATAAAGAAAAACCCTTGAATGAGAAGGTGTGTCCAAACTTTTGACTGGTACTGTAAGTATTCAGACCCTTTGCTATGAGACTTTAAATTGAGATCAGGTGCATCCTGTTTCCATTGATCACAGTTGACGTTTCTACAACTTGATTGGAGTCCACCTGTGGTAAATTCAATTGATTGGACATGATTTGGAAAGGCACACACCTGTCTATTTAAGGTCCCACAGCTGACAGTGCATGTCAGAGATAAAAACCAAGCCATGAGGTCAAAGGAAGGTCAAAGGAAATGAGGTCAAAGGAAATGTCCATAGAGCTCCGAGACGGGATTGTGTCGAGGCACAGATCTGGGGAAGGGTACCAAACAATTTCTGCAGCATTGAAGGTCCCCAAGAACACAGTGGCCTCCATCATTCTTAAATGCAAGAAGTTTGGAACCACCAACACTCTTCCTAGAGCTGGCCGCCCGGCCAAATTGAGCAATCGGGGGAGAAGGGCCTTGGTCAGGGAGTTGACCAAGAACCCGATGCTCCAGAGTTCCTCTGTGGAGATGGGAGAACCTTCTAGAATAACATCTCTACAGCACTCCACCAATCAGGCCTTTATGGTGGAGTGGCCAGACGGTTGCCACTCCTCAGTAAAAGGCACATGACAGCCCACTTGGAGTTTGCCAAAAGGCACCTACAGGACTCTCAGACCAAGATTGTCTGGTCTGATGAAACCAAGATGGTCTGGTATGATGAAACAAAGATTGAAGTATTTTGCCTGAATACCAAGTGTCACGTCTGGAGGAAACCTGGCACCTTCCCTACGGTGAAGCATGGTGGTGGCAGCATCATGCTGTTGGGATGTTTTTCAGCGGCAGGGACTGGGAGACTTGTCGGGTTTGAGGGAAAGATGAACAGAGCAGAGTACAGAGATCGTTGAGGAAAATCTGCACCAGAGCGCTCAGGACGTTTGACTGGGGTACTTCAACAAAGTACTGAGTAAAGGGTCTGAATTCCTGTGTAAATGTGATATTACAGTTTTTATTTGTAATACATTTGAAAAATGTCAAAAAACAGTTTTTGCTTTGTCATTATGGGGCATTGTTTGTAGATTGATGAGGGGGGGGGGGGGGGGCAATTTAATACATTTTTGAGTAAGGTTGTGGAATGTGGAAAAGGTGAAGGGGTCTGAACACTTTCCGAATGCACTGTATTAGGTGCTGGGAGGGTATACTGTGCTGTATGTGGGGAGAAAGGGCAAAGCTGTATTACATTTTCATGATAATTCAGAAATGTCATCAAACTCTATTCATACAGTACATGATTCAACTGTACCTGTTTTCCGTCCAATATCTTATTTTCTTTCCCCTGGTTTCATTGTTGTGCTGTTGTGCTTAACGTCTTTGAGGGATAAGATGTTAATCTTCCCTAAGACAACACTCCTATGACTCTATTCTCTGTAGGATCCTTCTCATCTACACTGGCCCCCATGGACCACTCAGTCATTGATTCATATGAGTTAATAAAATCCCCAACACACACCTCATCCTGCTAGGAGGCTCTACCTCTTATTTGTCATTATGTTTCACCACAAGGCAATGCAAAACACATTTTGTGACAAGGTTTTTAGAGTAATAAGTGAATTAAAGCTAAATTCTCAGATTGGCTTCCTCCTTGGCTATGATAGCATGGTAATGATCGGCCCTTCGCTGTCTCCAGCTGCAGTTCCGGAGTCGTCTAGCAGGGGGTGGAAGGAGGCGCTGTCGACCAGCTACAGCAGCTCCACCAGTGGCAACTGGAGCTGGGACACCAGCGACCAATCAGTGCCCTCCACACCATCCCCACCCCTCTCCAACGATGCCAGCAAGAGCTTCCTGCTCCCATCCCAGGGTGATGACGTCATCGAGGACGTCACAGAGAGCACTCACTTTCCGTTTGTGGACCCCATACCCCGGAAGCGAAAGGTACAACTCGGGGTCGGGGGGTTGTAATGAGGCTTCGTCTCAATGCTTCTGAATATTTTTCCATACTCATCTCCTGATCTCCAATGAGTTCATAGATCACAGCGATTTGATTTATTCAGTCCAGTTACTTGGTTCTTGGGACTCTCCAGATGAGAATAATATTTGTAGCCACAGCCAAACCTAAGCTGCGACCCAGTAGAAATTGGCCATTGGCCAACAGTTGCTCCCATAGATTTAGGAACCCTTTCCCTGGTGTGTAGTATTCCTAACTCAGAGTAGTGTCTGGGGCCTCTGAAACCAACGTTAGGATCCTGTGACACAAGCCCTGAGATAAGGCCTGTCAATCTTAATGCCTCTGAGCGTGATGGAGTGTGTTCTCACTCTCTCTTTCCTTCTAGCTCTCCATTTTCTTCCCTTGTCTTTTCATGCGGTGGAAACAGTCCATGACGTAAATGTGGTTTCAGTATCAAGAAGAGCCATTAGCACCCTCACCCACCTCCGAGAGGAAGAGGGGAGTTAGAAGGTGGAAAGGGGAGGAGGTGTGTAAAAAGAGAGTTTAGAAAGGAAGGATTGGGTGTAAAAAGAGAGTTTAGAAAGAAAGGATTGGGTGTAAAAAGAGAGTTTAGAAAGGAAGGATTGGGTGTAAAAAGAGAGTTTAGAAAGGAAGGAGTGGGTGTAAAAAGAGAGTTTAGAAAGGAAGGAGTGGGTGTAAAAAGAGAGTTTAGAAAGGAAGGAGTGTGTGTAAAAAGAGAGTTTAGAAAGGAAGGATTGTGTGTAAAAATAGTTTAGAAAGGAAGGATTGGGTGTAAAAAGAGAGTTTAGAAAGGAAGGATTGGGTGTAAAAAGAGAGTTTAGAAAGGAAGGAGTGGGTGTAAAAAGAGAGTTTAGAAAGGAAGGAGTGGGTGTAAAAAGAGAGTTTAGAAAGGAAGGGGTGGGTGTAAAAAGAGAGTTTAGAAAGGAAGGAGTGGGGGTAAAAAGAGATTTTAGAAAGGAAGGAGTGGGTGTAAAAAGAGAGTTTAGAAAGGAAGGAGTGTGTGTAAAAAGAGAGTTTAGAAAGGAAGGATTGGGTGTAAAAAGAGAGTTTAGAAAGGAAGGATTGGGTGTAAAAAGAGAGTTTAGAAAGGAAGGAGTGGGTGTAAAAAGATAGTTTAGAAAGGAAGGAGTGGGTGTAAAAAGAGATTTGGGATGGGGGAAGAGAGAAGGGGGGGAATAAGAAGAGTTTTGGAAAGAAGGAGGGAGGTAGGGAAGGACTAAAAGGAGAGAATATGATGCTTCAGCTGTAGGTAGCTGAGAGAGGGAGAAGAATCTCATTACTCCACTGTGACAGATATAGGAGTGGAAACTGGAGGGGCTCATATATAGGAGTGGAGACTGGAGGGGCTCATATATAGGAGTGGAGACTGGAGGGGCTTATATAGGTGTGGAGACTGGATGGGGCTCATAGACTGGAGGGGCTCATATATAGGAGTGGAGACTGGAGGGGCTCATATATAGGAGTGGAGACTGGAGGGGCTCATATATAGGAGTGGAGACTGGAGGGGCTCATATATAGGAGTAGAGAATGGAGGGGCTCAGATACAGATATAGGAGTGAAGACTGGAGAGGCTCATATATAGGAGTGGAGACCGGAGGGGTTCAGCAAGTCTCAAGGTATTGCTTGCCTGAGGTAGAGTTCCTCATGATAAGCTGTAGACCACACTATCTACCAAGAGAGTTTCCATCTATATTTTTCACATGCGTTTTTATTTACCACCAGAAACCAACGCTGGCACTATGACCGCATTCAACAAGCTGTATAAGGCCATAAGCAAACAAGAAAATGCTCATCCAGAAGCGGCGCTCCTAGTGGCCGGGGACTTTAATGCAGGGAAACTTAAATCCTTTTTACCTAATTTTTACCAGCATGTCACATGTGCAACCAGATGAAAAAAAACTCTAGACCACCTTTACTCCACACACAGAGACGCATAAAAAGCTCTCCCTCGTCCTCCATTTGCAAATCTGACCATAATTCTATTCTCCTGAATCCTGCTCATAAGCAAAAACTAAAGCAGGAAGTACCAGTGACTTGCTCAATACGGAAGTTATCAGATGATGTGGATGCTACGCTACAGTACTGTTTTACTAGCACAGACAGGAATATGTTCCGTGATTCATCCAATGGCATTGAGGAGTATACCACCTACATCAATAAGTGCATCGACAATGTCGTCCCCAAAGGGACCGTACATACATATCCCAACCAGAAGCCATGAATTACAGAAAACATCCGCACCAAGCTAAAAGCTATAGCTGCCGCTTACAAGGAGCTGGACACTAATCCGGACACTTATAAGAAACCATCAAACAGGCAAAGTTTCAATACAGGACTAAGATGCTGCCAAAGCAACAGCTACTCTTCCTGAGGTCCAGCAAAACTAAGGCAGTCTATACCACTTTAAAAACATTCACAGATTTCACAACACACTGTGTGCCCTCAGGCCCCTACTCCACCACTACTACATATCGACAGTACTAAATCCATATGTATGTATAGTGTGTATGTTATCGTGTGTGTGTGTGTGTATGCATGTGTCTGTTGAAACGTTTGTATTGCTTCAGTCCCTGCTGTTCCATAAGGTGTTTTTCAAATCTAATTTTACTGCTGGCATGAGTTACTTGATGTGGAATAGAGTTCCATGTAGTCATGGCTCTATGTAGTACTGTGCTCCTCCCATAGTCTGTTATGGACTTGGGGATTGTGAAGAGACCTCTTGTGGCATGTCTTGTGGGGTATGCATGGGTGTCCGAACTGTGTGCCAGTAGTTTAGACAGACAGCTCGGTGCATTCAACATAAATAAAAGTAGTGATAAAGTCAATCTCTCCTCCACTTTTAGCCAGGAGAGATTGACATGCATATTATTAATATTAGCTCTCTGTGTACATCCAAGGGCCAGCCGGGCTGCCCTGTTCTGAGTCAATTGCAATTTTCCTAAGTCCTTTTTTTGTGGCACCTGACCACATGACTGAACAGTAGTCAAGGTGCGACAAAACTAGGGCCTGTAGGACCTGCCTTGTTGATAGTGTTGTTAAGAAGGCAGAGCATCACTTTATTATTGACAGACTTCTCCCCATTTTAGCTACTATTGTATCAATATGTTTGGACCATGACAGTTTGCAATCTAGTGTTACTCCAAGCAGTTTTGTCATCTCAACTTGCTCAATTTCCACATTGTTTATTACAAGATTTAGTTGAGGTTTAGTGAGTGTTTTGTTCCAAATACAATGCTTTTAGTTTTAGAAATATTTAGGGCTAACTTATTCCTTGCCACACACTCTGAAACTAACTAAAGCTCTTTGTTGAGTGTTGCAGTCATTTCAATCGCTGTAGTGGCTGATGTGTATAGTGTTGAGTCATCCTCATACATAGACACACTGGCTTTACTCAAAGTCAGTGGCATGTCTTTAGTAAAAATTGAAAAAAGCAAGGGGCCTAAACAGCTACAGTGCCTTGCGAAAGTATTCGGCCCCCTTGAACTTTGCGACCTTTTGCCACATTTCAGGCTTCAAACATAAAGATATAAAACTGTATTTTTTTGTGAAGAATCAACAACAAGTGGGACACAATCATGAAGTGGAACGACATTTATTGGATATTTCAAACTTTTTTAACAAATCAAAAACTGAAAAATTGGGCGTGCAAAATTATTCAGCCCCTTTACTTTCAGTGCAGCAAACTCTCTCCAGAAGTTCAGTGAGGATTTCTGAATGATCCAATGTTGACCTAAATGACTAATGATGATAAATACAATCCACCTGTGTGTAATCAAGTCTCCGTATAAATGCACCTGCACCGTGATAGTCTCAGAGGTCCGTTAAAAGCGCAGAGAGCATCATGAAGAACAAGGAACACACCAGGCAGGTCCGAGATACTGTTGTGAAGAAGTTTAAAGCCGTATTTTTATACAAAAAGATTTCCCACGCTTTAAACATCCCAAGGAGCACTGTGCAAGCGATAATATTGAAATGGAAGGAGTATCAGACCACTGCAAATCTACCAAGACCTGGCCGTCCCTCTAAACTTTCAGCTCATACAAGGAGAAGACTGATCAGAGATGCAGCCAAGAGGCCCATGATCACTCTGGATGAACTACAGAGATCTACAGCTGAGGTGGGAGACTCTGTCCATAGGACAACAATCAGTCGTATATTGCACAAATCTGGCCTTTATGGAAGAGTGGCAAGAAGATAGCCATTTCTTAAAGACTTACAGACTTACAGCTGTAAAGACTTACAGCTGTAATCGCAGCAAAAGGTGGCGCTACAAAGTATTAACTTAAGGGGGCTGAATAATTTTGCACGCCTAATTTTTCAGTTTTTGATTTGTTAAAAAAGTTTGAAATATCCAATAAATGTCGTTCCACTTCATGATTGTGTCCCACTTGTTGTTGATTCTTCACAAAAAAATACAGTTTTATATCTTTATGTTTGAAGCCTGAAATGTGGCAAAAGGTCGCAAAGTTCAAGGGGGCCGAATACTTTCGCAAGGCACTGTATCCTGGGGAATTCCTGATTCTAACTGGATTATATTTGATAGGCTTCCATTAAAGAACACCCTCTGTGTTCTGTTAGACAAGTATCTCTTTATCCACATTATAGCAGGGGGTGTAAAGCCATAACATCTACTTTGTGCATGAAACAAGTAACTTTTCCAGCAATTGTTTACGGACAGATTATTTCACGTATAATTAACTTGCACAATATAGAATAGGTCGACTTTTGTACTATGGGGGATAGTAGATTGACATAGGCTAGTGCTTTTTCTGTTTGTTAGGCCTACTCATCTTGTTGGCTGATGAAAATTAAATATGGACAGTTCTTCCAATATCTTCAATATGTAGCTCGGAAATGGATAAAGACACGCGCAGTTGTGTCCCCGATGTGTCTGTCTTCACTTGTAGCCTGTCAGAAAGATCCGATCATGTGACGGAGAGCCATGTGACTGAGAGGTGCTTCGGATTGCGTAGCACACTCAGGGCCAAGGGCACAACGCAGCACTCCAGGCTGCAAAAGGCATGGATTTTTTTTAGGGTGCATTACGGCCACAAAGGGGACACCACCATACAATTCAAGGCATTATCAAGTGCTTGTCAAATTGTGAATGAGTGACTGATGTAGTGTGTACTGTCTGCTCAAAAAAACTAAGCAGAGCTCATGCCTTTCAAGTGACTTTTCAAATCATCATTAGTCTCGTCATGCAACCTTACAATGTATTACAAATCAAAACATATAGCCAAACATTTGTAGGACATCTACAGTTACATTAATAACTCTAAATGAAGTGTTTAGGAGTACCTATTTCTTTGTTAACCGCTCCACACAGAAAAGCCGCATGTGCGCACTTCCTCAAATCGTTTGGAGAATTTTTTTCAGCTTTGTTCATTAGTATTTTTCATATTATATAATACTATAAAATACTGCCATGGAATTTTAAGTCAATCTTGGCTGTGGGAATTATAAGCAAATCTTGTCTGCTAAATGAACTAGTGTAGCCCACAGCCATTTGGCATAGCCACTTCCGGACCTGACGTAGCCACATCAGGACCTAACATAGCCACTTCCGGACATAACATAGTCACATCAGGACCTAACATAGCCACATCCGGATCTAACATAGCCACATCAGGACCTAACATAGCCACATCAGGACCTAACATAGCCACATCTGGATCTAACATAGCCACATCCAGACCTAACAGAGCCACATCAGGACCTAACATAGCCACTTCCGGACATAACATAGCCACATCAGGACCTAACATAGCCACATCAGGACCTAACATAGCCACATCAGGACCTAACATAGCCACATCCGGATCTAACATAGCCACATCCGGACCTAACATAGCCACATCAGGACCTAACATAGCCACATCAGGACCTAACATAGCCACATCAGGACCTAACATAGCCACATCCGGATCTAACATAGCCACATCAGGACCTAACATAGCCACATCAGGACCTAACATAGCCACATCCGGACCTAACATAGCCACATCCGGACCGAACATAAGTATGCTATTACTTTCTTCAGAAATAGACTACATTTTCTTCTTCATTACTTCTTTAGTCTAAAATATGTAATGGATTTATTATGAAGGTGTAGGCTATATTACATGGATTTATTATACTTTTTAAAATGGCTTTTAAAATGTGTGGAAACCAGGAGATGCCAAATGTGTTCATGTTAATTAACTGTCAATTACCGGCTGATGAAATGTCATGGCACCACAGCCCTAGTTACAGGACCAAAGGATTGTGCTCATTTGTCAAGTCATCCGTTAAATTTAACGTCTTATTTTAATGTTTGATGTTTATTCTTCAGCCTCACTTGTAAAGATGTGACAGAACATTTCACAGTGCTAGACAAACTGTAAAAATTCCATCAACTGTACACAAGGACTTGGGAGGCCATCTCAATGAGACTTGCACTGACATGCATGTGTGGTTGTTAATGAATAGCTGGTTGTAGATAAAATCATTACAGTTTGGATGCCTTGTGTATAAACCTGCCCTGGGTAAACCTAACAGGCAGTTTACTGTGGTGGTTCAGTGTAGTTGGCCATGACAAGCTGCCTAGCTAAGTCCTGACTGGCAGACAGCAGCAGCCTCTGTAGTCCCGTAGCTGAAGGGCATCTGACTGTGTGGAGTTGAGTACAACAGATGTAGGGTCTTAATTTGAGCCAGTTTGCTACAGCAGGAAAATAATCCTGCAGCAACAGGAAATGTGAATTATTACATGGATTATAATTAATGGACATTTTTATAGGGGTTGATACATTTTTCGTAAGGGAAAATCAAGTTTGACATTTCAAAGTGGAAATTGACAACTTCAGAAGCCTTTTTAGACCTCAAATAAACTACAAGCTTAACATTTCCTGCATTGTAGGAAAGTTCTCCTGCAACAGGGTGATCAAATGTAGATCCTACATGTATCTGACTATGTAGAGGAGTCATACTATACTATACTTTATAGTCGTACTATAAAAGGCTTAGGGAATGTGTTAATCACTACAGTGTTGCTGTAACAGTGTTACAACGAAAGGAAAACACTTTTGGCATTAAGGGATATGTCAATGTTTGTTGAGACGCTGCAGATTTTCCGTTATGAAACACTGAAAATGATTCCTATGTTTCCCAGTGCCATTAGAGCTGTTGTGTGTTATGCATTGTGTGGATTGCATAAGAATATAGACTGTATAAAGCGTTAATTTGATCAGCCGCTGATAAGCCTGTTCTATAGTTTGTCTTTTAGTTTCTCTCTCTCCCACTCCTCTCTCTCTCTTTCTCTCTCTCTCTCTCTCTCTCTCTCTCTCTCTCTCCCACCCCCCCCCCCTCTCTCTCTCTCTCTCTCTCCCTCTCTCTCTCTCTCCCACCCCTCTCTATCTCTCTCTCTCTCTCCCACCCCTCTCCTATCCCTCTCTCTCTCTCTCTCTCCCACCCACCCCTCTCTCTCTCTCTCTCTCTCTCTCTCTCACTCACTCACTCACTCACTCACTCACTCACTCACTCACTCACTCACTCACTCGCGCTCTGTCTCTCCCTTTCTGGAAGCTGTTAAAAGGTGGAGAGCCTACGCCCACTGCCTGTCATTACTACTGATGCAGGTCCCAACACATTTCTCCCTGCCTGGGAAAATAAGAGTCTGAAAAACACAGCTCTGTCTATGTCCTTAGTCTGCATGTGAGGAAAGAAGGGATTGATATAGGTTTAAAATACTTATTTTGAGGTTTTACTTTTTCCGATTTGAAGATGTTAACAGCTTCCTAAACACTTGCTTATATTGTTGAGAGGTTGAACGCCTGTATGTGTGTCTGTCAGTCAAAGCCCAAAGTAGAGATCATGACCACATTCAATCAGGGTCACTGTCTAAGGCCTGCTTATATTAAAGTCTGTGTACTGGTCCAATGGTATTTTTCTGCTTGTCTAATAGTCTGTGTACTGGTCCAATGGTCTTTTTCTGCTTGTCTAATAGTCTGTGTACTGGTCCAATGGTCTTTTTCTGCTTGTCTAATAGTCTGTGTACTGTTCCAATGGTCTTTTTCTGCTTGTCTAATAGTCTGTGTACTGGTCCAATGGTCTTTTTCTGCTTGTCTAATAGTCTGTGTACTGGTCCAATGGTCTTTTTCTGCTTGTCTAATAGTCTGTGTACTGGTCCAATTGTCTTTTTCTGCTTGTCTAATAGTCTGTGTACTGGTCCAATGGTCTTTTTCTGCTTGTCTAATATTCTGTGTACTGGTCCAATGGTCTTTTTCTGCTTGTCTAATAGTCTGTGTACTGGTCCAATGGTCTGTTTCTGCTTGTCTAATATTCTGTGTACTGTTCCAATGGTCTTTTTCTGCTTGTCTAATAGTCTGTGTACTGGTCCAATGGTCTTTTTCTGCTTGTCTAATAGTCTGTGTACTGGTCCAATGGTCATTTTCTGCTTGTCTAATATTCTGTGTACTGGTCCAATGGTCTTTTTCTGCTTGTCTTATATTCTGTGTACTGGTCCAATGGTCTTTTTCTGCTTGTCTAATATTCTGTGTACTGGTCCAATGGTCTTTTTCTGCTTGTCTTATATTCTGTGTACTGGTCCAATGGTCTTTTTCTGCTTGTCTAATATTCTGTGTACTGGTCCAGTGGTCTTTTTCCTTTTCTTTTGTTTTTGTTACCTCACTCTCTGTGTATCCTTCCAGTGTAAAATATAAAATATCCCAGAAATGTTCCATAGGCTCAAAAAGCTTATTTCTCTCAAATGTTGTGCAAAATGTCTTTACATCCCTGCTAGTGAGCATTGTATCCTTTGTCAAAATAATCCATCCACCTGACAGTTGTCGTATATCAGGAAGCTGATTAATGAGCGTGATAAATACGCAGGTGCAACTTGTGCTGGGGACAATAAAAGGTTACTCTAAAATGTGCAGCTTTGTCACACAACACAATGCCACAGAAGTCTCAAGTTTTGAGGAAGCGTGCAATTGGCATGCTGACTGCAGGAATGTCCACCTGAGCTGTTGCCAGATAATTGAATGTTAATTTCTCTACCATAAGCCGCCTCCAACATCATTTTAGAGAATTTGGCTGAGGAGTATTTCTGTCTGTAATAAAGCCCCTTTGTGGGGAAAAACTCATTCTAATTGGCCCACCTCTGTGGGTCGGCCTGTTTCCCAAGTGTGTGGGCCTATGCCCTCCCAGGCCCACCCTTGGCTGCGCCCCTGCTTTTCATGGGAAATCCATAGATTAGGGCCTAATTTATTTATTGAAATTGACTGATTTCCTTATATTCAAAATCTCAGAAATTGTTTCATTTTGTGTTTATATATTTTTTCAGTATATTTACAAAATAATACATAATACAGGAATCAGCATAGTACATCAGGACGCACAACTGCAACGCGTTTCGACTAGTAGAGGCTTTCTTTAATTAAATATTTTTTCCTGTGTATTTAAGTATTTTCAAATAGACATGCCAAAACTAGTAGCCTACTTTTATTTGAGTATTTGAATGGTTGTTTGTGAGAGAAAATAAATAGTTGACCAAATTGTATTTGAAGGTATTTTTAAATACTTATTTCAAATACAATTTTTTAATACCTGGGTTAAATGCATTCTGATTTTCAACTACTTTTTTTTTCAAATAAAAGTTATCTGTATACTTGTTTTGAAATGTATTGAAAACTAATTGAAATACCTGAAATAGTATTTGATCCCAGGTCTGATCATTACAATAGCACTGACTGTTTTCTCTTATGTTGTGTTTCAGAACTCCATGAAGGTGATGTTCAAGTGCTTGTGGAAGAACTGTGAAAAGGTCCTCAGCACCTCTTCAGGGATCCAGCGACACATCCGAACCGTCCACCTGGGGTAAGGCACCAATCAACCACAGAGCCAGATACAGGTCAACTGCTGTAGATATGGAATCACAATTGTTGAATGGGTAATTGTTGTAAGCAATCACTGCACTCAGATCACATGAGGACCAATAAGAGAGCAGATATTTATTTTATAGAGCCATTATTGCATGGAACTCCCATCTCATATTGCTCAAATAAACAGCAAACCTGGTTTTAAAAAACAGATAAAGCAACACCTCTCCCCTATTTGACCTAGATAGTTTGTGTGTATGTATTAATATGTAGGCTACATAGCTAAATTGATGTAGTTCTGTCCTTCAGCTGATGTTGTCTATTAATGTTCTGTATTATGTCATGTTTCATGTTTTGTGTGGACCACAGGAAGAGTAGCTGCTGCTTTCGCAACAGCTAATGGGGATCCTAATAACATACAAAATACCAGATAGAATACAGTTCACTCTATTAGCTGAAGTTTGGTCAGAATATCTACTACCAGTGAGGAGCTAGTATTGTGGAGTATGTGCTACATTGGAAGCTCTGTCTCTCCATGGGCTCTGTTTGTTATGACTTCTTAATATGATTACGTTTGTTAGTCTAGGATCCACTTACAAAGGGAAGCAGGGTGGAGGAGGGAAGCATATCAACACATGAGGAGGTTTCGCTGGTGTGTTTTTATAGCCTCCTGTTGCTATCCTGCACTCTCTATCAGTCATTAAAGGCTTTGACCAATCAAGTCCATAAGCTCAGTGGCTCTGAGGCCTGTGTATCACTGCCCTCTGCTGGTTAGAGAAGACTCAGCTACTCATTATAAAGCTTGTAGTGGCTTAGTATGAAGAATTAAAATGCCTTATAAGCATTTTCATAACACCTTATTAATGCAGCTGTAGAGTATTATGAGGTGGTATATTGACTGAATATATGATGGGCAATGAATGTGATTATAAGGCATTATAAGCTTTCATTATAAGCTACTTCACATATGTCACCCTCCTGCAATGCAGGCGGAACTGCGACTCGGACTACAGCGACGGGGAGGAGGACTTCTACTACTCGGAGATCGAGGTCAACATGGACAGCCTATCAGAGGGCTTATCCAGCCTCACGCCCACCTCCCCCACCACCTCCGGCCCTCCCCCCATTTTCCCACCTGTCTCCCTCACCACCTGTCTCCCTCGTTCTGAGCCCTCCCACATCGCCATGAGGGGGACACATGGCCACGCCCCCACCCTGCTCAGCCAATCAGCTCCCTCCACGCTCTGCCATATTCGCACTGACCACGCATACCAGGTAAGAACAGTCATGCAAGTTCATACACCTTATTCTCCAGTGGCTATGGTACTCTCTGTAGCTATAAATGGTGCTATCTAGACCTTAAAAGGATTCTTCAGCTGTCCATGTAGGAGAACCCTTTTGGTTCCATGTAGAAACCGTTTGGTTCTCGTTAGAACTCTTTTTGGTCCATGTAAACTCAGCAAAAAAATAAATGTCCTCACACTGTCTTAACATGTGTAAATATTTGTATGAACATAACAAGATTCAACAACTGAGACATAAACTGAACAAGTTCCACAGACATGTGACTAACAGAAATGGAATAATGTGTCCCTGAACAAACGGGGGGGTCAAAATCAAAAGTAACAGTCAGTATCTGGTGTGGCCACCAGCTGCATTAAGTACTGCAGTGCATCTCCTCCTCATTGACTGCACCAGATTTGCCAGTTCTTGCTGTGAGATGTTACCCACTCTTCCAGCAAGGCACCTGCAAGTTCCCGGACATTTCTCGGGGGAACGGCCCTAGCCCTCACCCTCCAATCCAACAGGTCCCAGACATGCTAAATGGGATTGAGATCCGGGCTCTTCACTGGCCATGGCAGAACACATGCATTCCTGTCTTGCAGGAAGTCACGCACAGAACGAGTAGTATGGCTGGTGGCATTGTCATGCTGGAGGGTCATGTCAGGATGAGCCTGCAGGAATGGTACCACATGAGGGAGGAGGATGTCTTCCCTGTAACGCACAGCATTGAGATTGCCTGCAATGATAACAAGTTCAGTTCGATGAAGCTGTGACACACCGCCCCAGACCATGACAGACCCTCCACCTCCAAATCACCTCGGTGTAACGCTCATTCCTTCGGAGATAAATGCAAATCCGACCATCACCCCTGGTGAGACAAAACTGCGACTTGTCAGTGAAGAGCACTTTTTGCCAGTCCTGTCTGGTCCAGCGATGGTGGGTTTGTGCCCATAGGCGACGTTGTTGCCGGTGATGTCTGGTGAGGACCTGCCTTACAACAGGCCTACAAGCCCTCAGTCCAGCCTCTCTCAGCCTATTGCGGACAGTCTGAGCACTGATGGAGGGATTGTGCGTTCCTGGTGTAACTCGGGCAGTTGTTGTTGCCATCCTGCACCTGTCCCACAGGTGTGATGTTCAGATGTACTGATCCTGTGCAGGTGTTGTTACAAGTGGTCTGCCACTGCGTGGACAATCAGCTGTCCGTCCTGTCTCCCTGTAGCGCTGTCTTAGGCATCTCATAGTACGGACACTGCAATTTATTGCCCTGGCCACATCTGCAGTCCTCATGCCTCCTTGCAGCATGTCTAAGACACATTCACGCAGATGAGCAGGGACCCTGGGCATCTTTCTTTTGGTGTTTTTCAAAGTCAGTAGAAAGGCCTCTTTAGTGTCCTAAGTTTTCATATCTGTGATCTTAATTGCCTACTGTCTGTAAACTGTAAGTGTCTTAACTACCTTTCCGCAGGTGCATGTTCATTAATTGTTTATGGTTCATTGAACAAGCATGGAAAACAGTGTTTAAACCCTTTACAATGAAGATCTGTGATGTTATTTGGATTTTTATGAATTATCTTTGAAAGACAGGGTCCTGAAAAAGGGACATTTATTTTTTTGCTGAGTTTAGAACCCTTTCCACAGAGTTCTACATGAAACCTAAATGGGTTCTACCTGGCACCAAGGAGGGTTCTACTTGGAACCAAAAAGGGTTATCCTATGGGGACAGCTGAATAACCCTTTTGTAACCCAGAGACTGTCCAGGATGGGTAAAATCCTAACATACAAAATACCATAAATATCAATGTATGAAAAGAAACTACAAAATACATGTATTTTAAAATACAGAAATACGTTTGCAAGTAGCCGGCCTGAACAGCAACAACATTCTCAATAACAGTTACAGAAATGTTTTGCTTGCTATGACTGTGATATGTTGTTGTTTATTTACTTTATTTGAATGCACTGACTATAAAGGCTTGCCAGCAGCATACCACCCTGCATACCACCCTGCATACCACTGCTGGCTTGCTTCTGAAGCTAAGCAGGGTTGGTCCTGGTCAGTCCTTGAATGGGAGATCAGATGCTGCTGGAAGTGGTGTTGGAGGGCCAATAGGAGGCACTCTTTCCTCTGGTCTAAAAAATATCCCAATGCCCCAGGGCAGTGATTGGGGACACTGCCCTGTGTAGGGTGCCATCTCTCGGATGGGACGTTATACGGTTATCCTGACTCTCTGAGGTCATTAAAGATCCCATGGCATTTATTGTAAGAGTAGGGGTGTTAACCCTGGTGTCCTGGCTAAATTTCCAATCTGGCCCTCAAACCATCACGGTCACCTAATAATCCCCAGTTTACAATTGGCTCATTTCTCCCCTGTAACTATTCCCGGGGTCGTTGCTGCAAATGAGAACATGTTCTCAGTCAACTTACCTGGTAAAATAACGGATAAATAAAAAATTAAAAAATCTGCATGCTTCCCAACTTGCAAATATTATGACACAATTTTGTGAAGTTTCTGTTAGTTTTGGACTTCGGCAAGGGTTTTTACATCAGTAGCCGAAGTCTGAATCCATTTGTCGGTGATTGGTCAACAGTAGGGATTCGTCAATAAAGGTTTGTTGTCAATCAACAAGAGATGTATCGTTTTCATGCACATTTTTTCACTTGATGAATACTGAACCAAACATCTTAGATAGATGTAAAATTTAGGGACTAAGAGCAGCAAAAACGTCAAAATTGATGACTGATTTCTTGAGTTACCTTAGATTAATTCAGACTATTTTGAGGAAATGTATACTGGCTACCGCATCTCAAGATGGACCAACAGTACTATTGCCAATTTGTAGAATATTAGTGAAAACATTAAAACTATGAAATAACACATATGGACTCATGTAGTAACCAAAAAAGTGTTAAATAAGTCAAAATATATTTTATATTTGAGATTCTTCAATGTATCCACCCTTTGCCTTGATGACAGCTTTGCACACTCTTGGCATTTTCTCAACCAGCTTCATGAGAAATGCTTTTCCAACAGTTTTGAAGGAGTTCCTTCATATGCTGAGCACGTGATGGCTGCTTTTCCTTCACTCTACCTGTCCAACTCATCGCAAACCATCTGATCACTCTCCGTCTTGGTCAAATAGCCCTTACACAGCCTGGAGGTGTGTTTTAGGTCATTGTCCTGTTGAAAAACAAATTATAGTCCCACTAAGTGCAAACCAGATGGGATGGCATTTCGCTGAAGAATGCTGCAGTAGGCATGCTGGTGAAGTGTTCTAAATAAACCATCACACCACCTCCTCCATGCTTCACGATGGGAACCACACATGCGGACATAATCCGTTCACCTACTCTGCGCGGTTGGAACTTTGGACTCTTCAGACCAAAGGACCGATTTCCACCGGTCTAATGTCCATTGCTCGTGTTTCTTGGCACAAACGAGTCTCTTCTTCTTATTGATGTCCTTTAGTAGTGGTTTCTTTGCAGCAATTCGACCATGAAGGCCTGATTCACTCAGTCTCCTCGAAACAGTTGATGTTGAGATGTGTCTGGGTCTTCCTTTCCTGTGGCGGTCCTCCAAAATGCCAGGAGTGTGCAAAGCTGTCATCAAGGCAAAGGGTGGCTACTTTGAAGTATCTCAAATATATATATACATAATGGTCTAGAAAGGTATTTAGTATTTTGAAAATACAAATTACAGATTTAGGAAGTATCTTGTTACAAAATACATTGGAGTGTACAGTCGTGGCCAAAAGTTTTGAGTATATAAATATAAATTTTCACAAAGTCTGCTGCCTCTCTTTGTATGATGGCAATTTGCATATACTCCAGAATGTTATGAAGAGTGATCAGATGAATTGCAATTAATTGCAAAGTCCCTCTTTGACATGCAAATGAACTGAATCCCCAAAAAACATTTCCACTGCATTTCAGCCCTGCCACAAAAGGACAAGCTGACATGTCAGTGATTCTCTCGTTAACACAGTTGTGAGTGTTGACGAGGACAAGGCTGGAGATCACTCTGTCATGCTGATTGAGTTCGAATAACAGACTGGAAGCTTCAAAAGGAAGGTGGTGCATGGAATCATTGTTCTTCCTTTGTCAGCCATGGTTACCTGCAAGGAAACACATGCCATCATCATTGCTTTGCACAAAAAGGGCTTCACATGCAAGGATATGCCAGTAAGATTGCACCTAAATCAACCATTTATCAGATCATCAAGAACTTCAAGGAGAGCGGTTCAATTGTTGTGAAGAAGGCTTCAGGGCGCCCAAGAAAGTCCAGCAAGCACCGGGACCGTCTCCATAAAGTTAATTCAGCTGCGGGATCGGGGCACAACCAGTACAGAGCTTGCTCAGGAATCGCAGCAGGCAGGTGTGAGTGCATCTGCACGTACAGTGAGGCGAAGACTTTTGGAGGATGGCCTGGTGTCAAGAAGGGCAGCAAAGAAGCCACTTCTCTCTAGGAAAAACATCAGGGACAGACTGATATTCTGCAAAAGGTACAGGGATTGGACTGCTGAGGACTGGGGTAAAGTAATTTTCTCTGATGAATCCCCTTTCCGATTGTTTGGGGCATCCGGAAAAAAGCTTGTCCGGAGAGGACAAGGTGAGCGCTACCATCAGTCCTGTGTCATGCCAACAGTAAAGCATCCTGAGACTATTCATATGTTGGGTTGCTTCTCAGCCAAGGGAGTGGGCTCACTCAAAATTGTTCCTTAGAACAATAAAGAATGGTACCAACACATCCTCTGAGATCCTCTGAGATTAACTTCTCCCAACCATCCAGGAACAGTTTGGTGACGAACAATGCCTTTTCCAGCATGATGGAGCACCTTGCCATAAGGCAAACCTTTTGGCCACGACTGTAGTTTATCCCAGTGTAATACAAATGACAAAATACTCAGAAGTAATTGAAATACATATTTCAAATACAAAATACTGGCCATCTCTGAGACTGATATGAAGCTGTCATCTACTTCCTAACGATAATGTTTTGGTTCCCCTGGTCTGTTTCTGTGTCATTAATGTCCATGAAACTGAGCTGTACACAGGCTTAATGCTGCACCCCAGATGAATAGGTTTCTTTAGATGAGTTAGTCTTTTCTCTTTACCTCCATCTTCTCTCTGTGTAGTATCTCCCTTTTCTTTCTGGATCATTCTTTGTCGATCAACCTCCCTCTACCTCCACTCATTCACCCCTTCTCTCTCCTACTTCTCTTTCCCCCACCTTTTTCTACCTCCCCTCCCTCTCTCTCTCTCTCTCTCTCTCTCTCTCTCTCTCTCTCTCTCTCTCTCTCTCTCTCTCTCTCTCTTTCTCTCTCTCTCTCTGTGTCTCTCTGTCTCTGTCTCTCACTGTGTTGCGGTGCTATGTTTTCCAGGCCACTGCTCCTGTGAGTATTCCTGTGTGTTCGGAGCAGGTTGGTGGGAATGATGGGATTGGGAATGGGGATGGGATCAGTGTGTCCTGGCAGTCGTCTCCTGTCATTTTTAAAGGCTTACCGGTGAGCAGGCTGCTTTCTCTCATTCTCTCTTTATCCTCATGTTCTCTCTCTCTTTTATCACTCCCCACATCTCTTCTACCTCTCTCACTCTGTTGCTCTTCCACCTGTCATATTTCTCACCCTCTCATTTCTCCCTCTGCGCCCCACCCCATCTCTCTCCCCCATCTCTCACCTCTCTACTCCCACTCCCTCGCTCCCCCAGACGCCTGTATTTTTTTTGTCAATTTCTTTCTTCCCCACTCCTGCCAGGCTTGCTGTTTTCTCCTCCTTTCTTCTACATCTCTCTGCCTCTACCTCATAGCCCTAGAGGGTTGTCTTCTAACATGTTGTCTTCAGGGCTAAACTAGGATCAGGTCCTCTTGTCTTCTATCTAGACATGTTGTCTTCAGGGCTGAACTAGGATCAGGTCCTCTTGTCTTCTATCTAGACATGTTGTCTTCAGGGCTGAACTAGGATCAGGTCCTCTTGTCTTCTATCTAGACATGTTGTCTTCAGGGCTGAACTAGGACCAGGTCCTCTTGTCTTCTATCTAGACATGTTGTCTTCAGGGCTGAACTAGGATCAGTTCCTCTTGTCTTCTATCTTGACATGGTGTCTTCAGGGCTGAACTAGGATCAGGTCCTCTAGGAAAATCTCAGGGCACTAGGTGAAAGCCGTAATGATTGCTGCTATGATTGATTGGTAGAATGCCCTATGACCTGTGCTTGCCCCTGCAGGGCCCTTTGACTCACACCCGCACGGTGAGCTTCGGGGAGAAGAGACAGCCTGCCCTTCACACACACACTACCATCAGCAAGACACCCCCCTCTACAGCCCCCCTGCCCAAACCAGCACCAGGAACCAGGTACTCTGAGTGTATGGGTGTGTGTGTGGACCCTTCCTTTGTGAGTGGATTTATCACCTTCATGGGAGTGTAGTGTAAAGTCTAACTGTGTGTCATATCTTTGATTGCCAAGGAAACCCCGCGGAGAGGCTAAAAAGTGCCGGAAGGTATACGGCATGGAGAAGAGAGACATGTGGTGCACAGCCTGCCGTTGGAAAAAAGCCTGTCAGCGATTCAATGATTGAACCCCACTACATCACTGGGATGGACTCTTCCTCTGCCAGAGCTTCACTGAGGTGGAGTCTTCCACTGGGGAGATGTGGGTGTTCTCCCTGATGAAGCTGCTTAGAGCACGCACTGCTTCCTCCTGACCAGCAGGGGTCTCTCTGCTTGCTTCTCTTAATCCTCAGACAGCTAAACACACAAAACACAAAAACAAATGGATGAAAAAGGAAAAAAATATATAATAATTGTGAAAAAAGTATATGGCTTTGGAAGCATAGGTAATCCAAAAAATGATTATTCAAAACGTGATTCAGAATGAAAGTTTGGTTTTGTACTTTCTAATTTTGCATGCCTTCACTGTAGGGCAGTGGTTGAAGATTTCAGATAAGCTTTTTGGTGTTGTGTACTTTCAACATGTTCTTTGCTGGTCCGAGTATCATGGAAGCTACTGTGTTTGAGTCTATAAGATCCTTAAACCACTCTCTTGTCAGCATCTTTCAATGCACCTCTGTTGACATTTTGGAACTAAAACCAGATTCACTTTGTGGTGTATATTTGAATGGATCGTTTCAACGGAGGTGCATTGAAAGATGCCGACAAGAGATTTCAACGGTCACTCTTTTGAAACGGGAAGTATGTCTACCAAAGGAAAACAGACACAGAATCTCTCTAAATTCACTCAGAATTGAGATGTCGCTTTTTTTTAAGATGCAAGTTTGTTATTCATATAACACATCACATGCTCTTATGGGAATTCAACTCAACAATTCCAATCTCTTTGTTTGGGAAGTAAATATGCATAGCTACACACCATAAGCTCCCTGTATCTGTTGCTTATTCCATCTGCTGGCACCAAATGTCACACTTTGAACCTTCAGAGTGTTCAGTGTACATGTACCGTTTCTAGTTTCTCTTCCTAGAGCTCTACACAGATATGCAGCTTTCAGAAACAACACATCTTTCAGCAGACCACATGTAAACTTTGTAACCACACTGTTCACTCTCATTTCTCACATCTACAGTTTATTTCCAGCGATTAGTTCCCAAGGCAACTACTGTAGTAGTTGCAAAGTGCCATCACCAGGGTTTGGACAGTCTGGTCTTGCTTTGATTAATCAGCTCTATTGTTGATTACAGTTATCAATAACAACATCAAACCCCCCTGTAGCATTACTTGCTACTCAGTGTTCTTAAATCCACTTCCTGTGTACGTTCATAGAAATATAATGTCATTGTAGTTCTCTGTGGGTACTATACCTAGTCCTGCCCAACCCTGAATCCCAGTTACTGCTCTTAACTGGTATCTAAGGGTGATGAAATATAATGTCATTGTAGTTCTCTGTGGGTACTATACCTAGTCCTGCCCAACCCTGACTCCCAGTTACTGCTCTTAACTGGTATCTAAGGGTGTTGAAATATAAGTGTTTTTCTCAGAGGGATTATTTGCGCACCATGAATTGTACCTGGATTCCTGATCAGACACAATTATATGGATGTATATTTTTACACAGATAAATTTTTTAACTTTAGCTACTCTTTTTTATTTTATTGTTGCCAGCTCTTTGAATGTAGTTTCTGCTGCCTCTCTCTCTCTTCTCTCTCTCTCTCTATCTCTCTCTCTGTCTCTCTCTCTTTCTCTCTCTCTCTCTCTCTCTGTCTCTCTCTCTCTCTCTCTCTCTCTCTCTCTCTCTCTCTCTCTCTCTCTCTCTCTCTCTCTCTCTAACTCTATCTAACTCTCTCTCTCCCAATACTGACAACTAGCCATGCCACAAGTTACAACAGCAGGACACACACATGCATGGTGCTACTTGTCCTCTTTCCCTATGTTACCTTCAACCTATTCTATGACAATGGCCACAATCTATGACTTTCTGTTCTTTGGTCATGTGACAAATCTGTTGTCATAGTGACATCTGCATTCTCAGCTGATGGCAGTCACATATTCTAATTGATGTGACATTAGTAGAAGGCCATTCTAAGACAGCTGGGGATGACTGTCATTTGTTGTTATTTGGGGACAGCAAACAATCAAAAACCCTGGATTAATTTTAGCATGCCCTGTCAGTCTTTTACTTGGTAACCATTACCAACAGATATGGTCCTGCTCATTGGCTGGTAACTCTGTCCGTCAGACATTATGTCCAGTAGTGTTTGAAAAGAAGCTGGTTCTTACAGTAAGTAGCTCACTGGTCAGACTGGAGAGTAGCCCAGTATTTAATGGTCAGAAACTTCACTAAGTGCCATTGAAAAGAACAATATGAGGAAAAAGGATTTACCTAAATAAATTGCACTAACTTGCACTGCACAAAGACTTGCTTTTATACATGGATTTTATACACACAGATTTTGAAGTGAAATTACATTTGAGGTTGTTTTATTTTGGATCGTCACTGCCTTGGTGTCAACATGGGGTTTCAGGGATGGGGCTTCTACACCTCTTGGGTCCCCCCATAAGAACCTTTTGAACTGGTATGTTTAGCTCTCTGTGTGTGTGTGGTGTACTCAGCCCAATGGTGCCAACAATATTGCCTGGAATCGTGTACTGCATAGTACAGCGGTACTTTGTGTGTCCGGGTTTCCCCTAGACTTTTCTATTGTGGTGGTGCACCAAGAAGACCCCTGAAGTCACATCTCAGATGGTCTGCCCTAACTTGGTAATATATGGGGAAACACTGGTCCAGAGGTAGCCCTCAGTTAGTCAATGGTTGCTTGTTGTCTTCTTAAGAACAGATAAATCATGGTGTTTCAACACTATGGGCTTTCCCTACGGAGCCTACTCATACACTGCTTTCACAAGAATGTAGTTTAGTCTTCCTTCCTTACGGAGCATACTCATACACTGCTTTCACAAGAATTTAGTTTAGTCTTCCTTCCTTACGTAGCATACTCATACACTGCTTTCACAAGAATTTAGTTTAGTCTTCCTTCCTTACGTAGCATACTCATACACTGCTTTCACAAGAATTTAGTTTAGTCTTCCTTCCTTACGTAGCATACTCATACACTGCTTTCACAAGAATTTAGTTTAGTCTTCCTTCCTTACGTAGCATACTCATACACTGCTTTCACAAGCATTTAGTTTAGACTTCCTTCCTTACGGAGCATACTCATACACTGCTATCACAATAATTTAGTTTAGTCTTCCTTCCTTACGTAGCATACTCATACACTGCTTTCACAAGAATTAAGTTTAGTCTTCCTTCCTTACGGAGCATACTCATACACTGCTTTCACAAGAATTTAGTTTACTCTTCCTTCCTTATGGAGCATACTCATACACTGCTTTCACAAGAATTTAGTTTAGTCTTCCTTACGTAGCATACACTGCTTTCACAAGAATTTAGTTTAGTCTTCCTTCCTTACGGAGAATACTCATACACTGCTTTGACAAGAATTTAGTTTAGTCTTCCTTCCTTACGTAGCATACTCATACACTGCTTTCACAAGAATTTAGTTTAGTCTTCCTTCCTTACGGAGCATACTCATACACTGCTTTCACAAGAATTTAGTTTAGACTTCCTTCCTTACGGAGCATACTCATACACTGCTATCACAAGAATTTAGTTTAGACTTCCTTACGTAGCATACACTGCTTTCACAAGAATTTAGTTTAGTCTTCCTTCCTTACGGAGAATACTCATACACTGCTTTGACAAGAATTTAGTTTAGTCTTCCTTCCTTACGTAGCATACTCATACACTGCTTTCACAAGAATTTAGTTTAGTCTTCCTTCCTTACGGAGCATACTCATACACTGCTTTCACAAGAATTTAGTTTAGACTTCCTTCCTTACGTAGCATACTCATACACTGCTTTCACAAGAATTTAGTTTATTCTTCCTTCCTTACGTAGCATACTCATACACTGCTATCACAAGAATTTAGTTTAGTCTTCCTTCCTTTCGTAGCATACTCATACACTGCTTTCACAATAATTTAGTCTAGTCTTCCTTCCTTACGGAGCATACTCATACACTGCTTTCACAAGAATTTAGTTTAGTCTTCCTTCCTTATGTAGCATACTCATACACTGCTATCACAATAATTTAGTTTAGTCTTCCTTCCTTACGTAGCATACTCATACACTGCTTTCACAATAATTTAGTCTAGTCTTCCTTCCTTACGGAGCATACTCATACACTGCTTTCACAAGAATTTAGTTTAGTCTTCCTTCCTTATGTAGCATACTCATACACTGCTTTCACAAGAATTTAGTTTAGTCTTCCTTCCTTATGTAGCATACTCATACACTGCTTTCACAAGAATTTAGTTTAGTCTTCCTTTGCCTAAAAGGCGCTTGCCTCTTTCACACTTTATTGAGATGAGGTAGTGTACAGAGAATAGGTTTTCTTTCCGGACTTGACTCTTCTCCACCAATCGAAACATCAATCTTGTGTTTGGTCCTACTGGCAGCAGATTGGCCATTCATACGTTTGAGTACTTTTCAGACCAATCTAGTCTGTTGTTCCCAATCTCATTCACACCCCTATGCCTGCCACAAAACCCGCCTCTGGTATTTAATTGCACTAAAGTGGTTTTATGGGTCATTGGCCAGGGCTAATGAAGGGGAACACTCTTTATCCACTTGCTACTACCTACATTGATAAACTGGATGAATCTAAGGCCTCACCCACAGTAAGTTGACCTGGTATGGAATAGGGGAGGGTCAGGTGGGTTTGAGTGATAACTGCCATCCCTACGGCTGTTTTTAGGAGACCTGAGGTTTTGGATTGTAGAGAGAGGGCTGATTGGGTGTGTTTGTGGAACTGGGACTTTGTAATAGGTGGAGAAAGAGTGGGACAAGCAGTGACGATTATTCGAGATGGATTTGTAGTTTCAGGCCTTTCCTGTACATATGCAACGTAAAGACAACCCTGAAACTTTTTTCATATATTGTTGTGTGTCTGTTAAACAAAAATGAAACTTTGTAAGGTAGAATTGCTCAGATTGTTGGTGTGCGTGTTTGAGAAGCTGTAGTTAATATAACATATATTGCAGTTCAGGGGAAAAGTGGCGAAATAACGTAGATGAATGTAAAACCTACAAAAAGAAAAGCTTGTTTCTTGTTGTAACGCTGGCTAGTTTCTACTGTTAGTGCACTCTGACAGAATGATGGCACAAACAGCACAAACTGTCATTCTGGTGCCAAATTTAGCATCTGCACTGTTCTTCAAGTAAATGTGTTTTTGTCAAATATTCAGTGGAAATTGTTCAAAGTAGTCCTTGTGCATAGAGTTGTATGGTTTGTTTAACTTTGCAATCATTGGTTTTGTTTGACATACATTTTAAAGTGAAAAATCTTAGTCTCAGCATAATTCTGTTACCATGTAATTGCCCATTAACCTTCTTACATTGTGCAATGAGACGCTTTAATTCTAACAAGAACTAACTTGACCTTTTGGTGACCTTTCTGTGAGTCACCTGGTGTGATCTATTATGAATGCATTTATTGGTATGTAGGCCTTTATTTAGGCTGTTATAAGGAGTCATGAACTGTTATGAATGCTTATAGCAGGCCATATACTGCACTACTTTAATGCACATATTGAATGTGCTTATAAAGGTGTTATGTATTTTGGTTATGTAAGTGGTCAGAACCCACTGGACAAAAACTGGTTGAATCAACGTTGTTTCCACGTCATTTCAACAAAAACATGAAATGTGATGACTTTTGAATCAACGTGGAAAATTGATTGGGTTTGTAAAATGTAAGGGAATTTCGTAATTTTTTCACCCAACTTTTAAACTAGATCCAATAACATGGTGAAATGTTTTGTTGATTTCACGTTGAATTCACGTTAGTTGACAACTCAACCAAATGTAAATCAAAACTAGACGATGAAATGACACCCAGTGTATAGGAACCGTGAGCTGTTGTGAATGCTTATGGCAAGTCTTATAATACACTATGGAGTGATCGACTGTGCTATGAATGCAGTCATAATGTATTGTACACAGGCGTTTCAGAAAATGTGCTACCTACTTTTTCTGTCTCCCTGCCAAATAAGTATTTATTCGAATACATGTTGTCATTGTCTTTTGTGGGAAACAAATCACCTAGGCGGCTCGGGGATTCAAACTCGCAACCTTTCGGTTATTGGCCCAACACTCTTAACCGCTAAGCTACATGCCACCAAATTGTACCTGTACCTTTCCCTCTGACTCGCTTCCTCTCTATCTCCCAATCTATTTTTCTCTAATTGTTTCCCCCGTCTCTCTCTTTTAAACTATCAGTATTGACTGTAGTTCCCCCCCCCCAAAGTCAATACCCAGTATATTAAGCTAACCGAGCCCTTGAAATGTGCAGAAAGAAAGCCTTTATTTCCTAATGTTACATCATTCTATCCTTTGTTTGCTCGTTGAATGTCCATGTTGATGAGTCCAGCCCAGCAGCTCAGCAGCAGCAAAGCCAATGGATCTCCAACCAAATCAAATGTAACACATCGTCATCACTATGGAGGCTCCACTCAACTCTGTGCTGCTTCTTCTATCATGCTCTTAAACAACACACCAATCTGTGCTGTTTGTCTTTGTCTTTTATCTGTTTTCTTGTTGTAACTGTCTGACTGTTGTTCTCTTGCTGTGCTGTGTCAGAGCATTGTGGTTGGTGGGAGGGAAACTTACTTTCTTTTGGTTGCTTTATTATCTTGTTCATATTGATTGATTGATGTGCTCTCATTATGTCTGGTGCAGAAGTGTTTTATTGCTCATGTCTGTCTGACATGTGCTCGAGTGGATGGGTGACTTGATGTCATGATGATGATGTGATGTAAATGTGATAGAGAGAAAATAAATGCAAATGGATTGGAATATGTATTCTCATGCTTTCTCTCTCTTCTCTGTGTGTGTCGGTGTGTGCGTGTCTCTGTGCGTGTCTGTGTGTGTGTGTCACAAGTTTCCACTAGGTAAAGATCTATGATCAGCTTCCCCTCCCCCAATTCTAAACTTGACCATCAGTGGGGAAATTTCTAAACTGACCCAAGGTTAGCAACTTCACCCTACACCTTCATAGTTGTAAAGCCTACTGCCCTCATGTGGAGAACAGCCATATTACAGCTTTGAGGTAGAACCCACACAGTGGAGGTTGACAAGAACCCAACATTTACAACGCACACATTAAAAAGAATTCAGCAGCAATTTCAAAATTTATTGAGACTGATTGGTTTTGCAAATAATAGTCAAGCTAATTCCACTAAACATGAAGTTAGAAAGAGGCCTGGGTTAGCCCTTTAGGCTAGCCCTCACAACAGGACGGTAGGGAAGTTCATGTTTGGCTATAAAAACGCTCAAGTGATCAGTTCTATCATATACAGACGACCTGCTCACTTGAATCCTCCCAAACAGATCAAGGGGTTTGATTATTCAACACATCTTTGTTTCAAACACAGGTTTATGATAATCAATATAAAGTCAGTATCATATTGAACAATATTCCCAACAAACAACTGTCAAGTTTCAAGTGTCTCACTTTACAAACGAAAGACAACTTGCCAAATGTGAGAGAAAATAAATAATACATATAATAACAATATAAATGTATATATATATATATATGAAGGTATACACACATCACTCTTAGTAAAGAACAGAATCTAAAATAAAATGCAAGAATTTTGAAATATAGTAAAATCTAGATATAACCATATCTATGGCTTTGTGATTTGCACATGTGAATCAAGCTATACAGGCTAAATAAGGATTGCAATTTTGTACGCATCTAAGAGCAGAATACAAATATTTATCTGCTGAAAAGCAAACAGTTTTGCATGTGAAATGAACCAGTTTTGTGCAGATGACAGAGACAGAGCTTTGGTATGACAAATGGACAAAGGCTTGCAGTTGAGACCATGGAATCAGGGCACAACGGGTTAATAAACACAGTCAGGAACAGAATCTACTGTATACTGTAACACAGTAACATAGGTCCTCAAAAACAAATCGCTGATTTGTCTCTCAGAAAAACAGTATTTTCTCAACTTTTTGCACCTGTGATTTAGATAAAATATATTTTAAAAATCTCTATCCATCAGATTTCTGTATCTCCCTATCTCTTGAAACACACCCACATCTAAAATGTATCGAGGCACATTGTTGAGGGGATCGGATGGCAAATGTTTCCTGAATTACAACACCAAGACAAGGAATAAGAAGACATGCCGGCAGGCAGACAGGTGATGATAAGGAAGTGGGTAAAAACATCTCAGTGGTCACAGGAGTCTGGAGTGGAAAAGCACTGGATGGATGTCAGAGAAATAGCCCTGCTATTCCAAATAGCACGGCAGCTCTTGACAATCCCTACATATTCAGCCATTAACATTCAAAATATCCACACAACATCATTCATTTTCTTTCTGAAACCTTCAAGAGATTAGAAATTGCTAACAGACAATAAATAATACAACTTAAATAAAGCTTGCCACCACACTTGGAGAAGGCATCAGGAATCAGTGAAATGAAACACACACCCAAGGGTTGTTCCGTAGATACAGTGTTTAGCACTGGGGCTGATGGGAATGGAAGTGTGGCAGGTGGTAATGTTTGCAACCAACTGTGGCTACACAACTATAATTCCAAGAGGCAGCCCTGTGGCCCACTTTCCCTCATAGCATTCAGGTGCAGGTTGATGTTTATTGTAATGAATCTTGCCCTGGAGGCAGACGTTCGTATCGTAAAAATTCATTAAAACAAAAACTAGCTTTTTGGTCTTAATTTAAAGTTAGGGTTAGGCATTATGGTTAGCAGTGTGGTTAACATTAGGGTTAATGTTAGGTTTAAATTCTGATTTTCTGACTTTGTGGCTGTGCCAGCTAGTGACCACTCTGCAGAGCTGCCTCCAAGGCAAGATTAATGACAATAAATGCCAACTTGCCATTTAGGCACCCTACCCCAAAACATGTCTTGTAGGTCTGTAAGAATCTTGCCCTCTGTTAGGCCAGGTTGACGTTTGCCTTGTATTATTTACCCCTACCTAATCATTTCAGACCTACAAAAAGTGCACAGGGGTCCGGGCCAGGGGTAGATTTGGAATTGGGCTAATATTTAGGATAAACAGTAGAACACAACTTTGGAAACCAGGGCAACAAGGACAATAAAGAAAAGAGGGTTAAAGATGCGATCTTCAGCAGGTCTAGCCTAGCAAGTCACAAGGCCCTTCATATACAATGATACCGTATATATACACACAACATGTGCACTTTGAAAACCGTTAAAAAAAATACATGATTTCAAAAAACAACAACATCCAAACTACAACACAATTATTAGACCACAATAAATTGAAATATGTGCACCTACATCTGCACACGCACCGTTGAAACAAAAGCACTTGATACAACGCAGTAGATTATTTTTGGCATGATGTTAATTCATTTGTGTATGTTAGTAATATAGACGCTTGTGCCATACCATACATATGTCCAATCCATATCTAAGGCCTGGATTCAGTCAAATCAAGCAGTAACAGGTGATAGCCAACACCCGCATAGCGGATGTTTTGGAGGTGTAACTGCGTTGGAGCTGTCAAATCGGTGAGCAGCTGCCCTCGATGCTTCTCATGAATCCACACCTGTCCCACTCGCATTTGAAGTTCAGAACGAAGGTGTAGTATAGAAATAATGACACTCAAAATGAAAATCATTAAACAAAATAATGAGAATTTCTGTCAGCTAAATCAAGGTGTAGATTACATCTCACATTCCAGTGTTTGAACTTGTAAACAGGGCTGCATGATATTTCTCTCAATGTCACTTCAGGTATAATGCCGGGAGCTGCTTGTAGATTTGACAACTCTAGAGCCGTTCCACCTCTGATACCAACAAAACAACCGCTATGAGAATGCCAGCTAAAGCGGATCTGATTGAACAGGGCCCTAAGAATAAATGAGCGCCTCTGATTTTTTTCTTCTTTCTCTGTAAAAACAAATACAACAGAAAAGCAGAGATGGCATGATAGAACTGTTAAGAAACACCTTATAGCTTGCTGTCCACAAGCTTTTCTTCTAATACAAGATATCAAATATAAAAAAGAAATGCACAATAAAGCTTAGCATCCAGAACTTAATAACGATAATAACATCATATCATAGTTGTGATCATCATCATAATAATATCATATCATAGTTGTGATCATCATAATAATAATATCATATCATAGTTGTGATCATCATCATAATAATATTATATCATAGTTGTGATCATCATCATAATAACATCATATCATAGTTGTGATCATCATCATAATAATATTATATCATAGTTGTGATCATCATAATAATAACATCATATCATAGTTGTGATCATCATAATAATAACATCATATCATAGTTGTGATCATCATCATAATAATATTATATCATAGTTGTGATCATCATAATAATAATATCATATCATAGTTGTGATCATCATAATAATAACATCATTTCATAGTTCTGATCATCATAATAATAACATAATTTCATAGTTCTGATCATCATAATAAACATGTTTTAACATCTTAAGAAAATCAATATACATCTCACACGCTTGCACACACACACGAACACACACATACACACACACACACACACGAACACACACATCCACACACGCTGTGACTACAGAAGGCGTTAGACGGAGCTGAGAGAATGTCTTTATACAGTAGTACAATAATTCCACAAATGTCTGTTAATAAATAACTTTTTGAAACGAAACAAAGCGTCATTAAAGCACTCACCAGAACAGGCCACTCTCTGGGTGGAATCTTAAGCCGAAGCCTGACTTATTTTACAAACTGAAATGAACATTATCACCAAAAAGAAAGATGAACCATTCATTAAGGTTCACTATAAGATGTAAAAGTGTGCATATTCTGTATTTATAGTGAAATATAAAACTTATAATAAAACAACAAAGGTTTTGAAGAAAGTCTGCTTCTAAACACAACTGCTGTCCATAGATACAACTTGAGATTCAAGGTAAGAAAAAAGAGATGGAATGTCCATGTAGAATAGGTCCATAGTGTGCTTGTGTTGGCATGAGTTTTCACCCATCATCATTGTGTATGTAATATATCTCTCTCGCTCATTCTGAGAGGAAATATCTGAAGTAAAGATTTACATTTATGTCATTATGCAGACACTCTTATCCAGAGCAACTTACAGGAGCAATTAGGGTTAAGTGCCTTGCTTAAGGGCACATCAACAGATATTTCACCTAGTCAGCTCAGGAGGGATTCAAACCAGCAACCTTTCGGTTTCATGTCCAATGCTCTTAACTGCTAGGTTACCTGTCGATCTGTGTCCTCTCTCTGAAAGTAGAGAATTAAGAACACTTACATCTTACATGTCCCTATATAGTGTTCACTCTCACGCTCTTCTTCTCTGTCTCTCTCATATATCTCTCTCCAACTCCCTCTCTTGCTGAATATACTAATTGTTGTGGCTTGTTTGTATGTAGATATGCTCAACCTTTCGTAATTCTCATCACAGCTCAACAGAAACACATGGTAAACTTAAGTGGCGAAAGAACCAACTGAAAGGCATAGGCAGTGAAGGCTGGTGGGAGGAGCTATAGGAGGAGGGGCTCATTGTAATGGCTGGAATAGAATAAATGGAACGGTATCAAACAAATCACAGACATGAAAACCACATGTTTGATTCCATTCCATTTATTCCATTCCAGCCATTACAATGAGCCCGTCCTCCTATAGCTCCTCCCACCAGCCTCCACTGGGCATAGGCTATTATAATCAGCAAACTTTGCACAAGTCTTATAATACCCATATATTTATATATCATAACAGTCATGAGGACATACAGTATATATCCTTAAAGGTAGGTGCGGTCACCGAGTTGTGTAGGTAAAATCAGATTGAAAATGTAAACCACGGGTTGAGAGCATTGACAGGAGTCTAGTCGACGTTAAAGTGCAAGTCTGTGGCAGTTTCACTCTGCAGGAGACAATGGGCCAACCGCTGCCTGACGGGTGCAACTTTACAATAGATAAAAGACTGTCTCAAACATGAATCGAGACCGTCCTCAAATTAAAATAAACTGTCCCCAAATGAATAGAGACTGTCCCCAAATGAATAGAGACTGTCCCCCAAATAAATAGAGACTTTCCCACAAATTAATAGACTGTCTCCAAATGAATACTGTCCCCCAAAATAATGAATACTGTCCCCCAAATTAATAAAGACTGTCCTCAAATGAATAGAAACTGTCCTCAAATTAATAGAGACTGTTCCCAAATTAATAGAGACTGTCCCCTAAATGAATAGAGACTGTCCCCTAAATGAATAGAGACTGTCCCCCAAATTAATTGAGACTGTCCCCCAAATGAATGAATACTGTCCCCCAAATGAATAAAGACTGTCCCCAAATGAAGAGAGACTGTCCCAAAAATGATTAGAGAATGTCCCCCAAATAAATAAAGACTGTCCCCCGACTAAATAGACTGTCCGCAAAATGTCTAGAGTCTGTCCCCCAAATAAATACAGACTGTCCCCAAAATGAATAGACTGTCCCCATAATGAGTAGAGACTGTCCCCAGGTGTAGACACTGTCCCCATAATGAGTAGAGACTGTCCCCAGATGTAGAGACTGTCCCCAGATGTAGAGACTGTCCCCAGATATAGAGACTGTCCCCAGGTGTAGTGACTGTCCCCAAAGAAGTAGAGACTGTCCCCAAATAAGACTGCATGGCAACAAGACACCACCTTGGTGTTTTCCCAAACTGTTAACGGTCCATCGTATCCATGGCAACTGTGACCATAAACAGTCATGGTTCAAAATCAGCTAAGATGTTGAATGAGTCCTCATTGGTCCCAGTGTGATGGAGGTGAACATCTAAACCAATGGACAGGCTCTGATATGGTCCTCATCAGAAACAAACAAACAAACAAAACATTATTTTTTTCTCTCAATCGTTCTCTTTCCGCCATGGCAGTCCTATCATCAGCACAGGGCTCAGCTTGTGTGTGTATGTGTGGTGCGCGTGTGTATGGCATCTGTCAAGGGTTTAGATCATTGTCGCGTAACGCCCACATATCCCACTCAGAGGAAGGCCCATGTACACATGGGTAAAGAGAGCTGTGTCTGCCTAAGATCCACAATATATCCTAAATTATCCTAAGAGATCCAGCTGAAATCCTTCTCGCTCCCATTGTGCTGCTCCCCCTCTGGTGCAGAGGAGTTGCTCTCCTCCTTTTCATTATCCATGGCTCCGTCTCCCTCCGTCATCATCCCTGAGTCCTCCTTCCACTTTCCTCCCTCCTCATCCCCCTCTCCCATCATCTCTCCATCCCCTTCCGTCATCATCTCTTCCTCCCCCTCTCCGTCGCCTTCGCACTCCACCTGATCGTTGTGGAAACGGTGGTCGCTGGGATACAGCTCATCTTCGGGCGACATGCCTCCGCCTGCTTCCCGGTTGTGATCCATGCCCCGTCCAGAACAGTCAACACAGACACCATGGCGACGGGAGCCATGTTTGATTCCAACACTGGCTGCCGACATGAAGACCCGACTGCAGACCTTACACACATACTTCTTATCTTTACTGTGGACCTGCAGGAGAGATACACACATACTTCTTATCTTTACTGTGGACCTGCAGGAGAGATACACACATACTTCTTATCTTTACTGTGAACCTGGAGGAGAGATACACACATACTTCTTATCTTTACTGTGGACCTGCAGGAGAGATACACACATACTTCTTATCTTTACTGTGGACCTGCAGGAGAGATACACACATACTTCTTATCTTTACTGTGAACCTGGAGGAGAGATACACACATACTTCTTATCTTTACTGTGGACCTGCAGGAGAGATACACACATACTTCTTATCTTTACTGTGAACCTGCAGGAGAGATACACACATACTTCTTATCTTTACTGTGGACCTGGAGGAGAGATACACACATACTTCTTATCTTTACTGTGAACCTGGAGGAGAGATACACACATACTTCTTATCTTTACTGTGGACCTGGAGGAGAGATACACACATACTTCTTATCTTTACTGTGGACCTGCAGGAGAGATACACACATACTTCTTATCTTTACTGTGAACCTGGAGGAGAGATACACACATACTTCTTATCTTTACTGTGGACCTGCAGGAGAGATACACACATACTTCTTATCTTTACTGTGGACCTGGAGGAGAGATACACACATACTTCTTATCTTTACTGTGAACCTGGAGGAGAGATACACACATACTTCTTATCTTTACTGTGGACCTGCAGGAGAGATACACACATACTTCTTATCTTTACTGTGAACCTGCAGGAGAGATACACACATACTTCTTATCTTTACTGTGGACCTGCAGGAGAGATACACACATACTTCTTATCTTTACTGTGGACCTGCAGGAGAGATACACACATACTTCTTATCTTTACTGTGGACCTGCAGGAGAGATACACACATACTTCTTATCTTTACTGTGGACCTGGAGGAGAGATACACACATACTTCTTATCTTTACTGTGGACCTGGAGGAGAGATACACACATACTTCTTATCTTTACTGTGAACCTGCAGGAGAGATACACACATACTTCTTATCTTTACTGTGGACCTGCAGGAGAGATACACACATACTTCTTATCTTTACTGTGGACCTGCAGGAGAGATACACACATACTTCTTATCTTTACTGTGGACCTGGAGGAGAGATACACACATACTTCTTATCTTTACTGTGGACCTGCAGGAGAGATACACACATACTTCTTATCTTTACTGTGGACCTGGAGGAGAGATACACACATACTTCTTATCTTTACTGTGAACCTGGAGGAGAGATACACACATACTTCTTATCTTTACTGTGAACCTGGAGGAGAGATACACACATACTTCTTATCTTTACTGTGAACCTGCAGGAGAGATACAAACATATCAGCAGAGATGTTGGCCGAAGACTCTCTAGACGGAATTCCCCGGCATTGCAAAACTATGAGAACTCAAAGCTCTTAATTAACCCTCCCCCCTCTTCCCCTCTCGTCTCTTCCTGACTCCTCCTGGGCTGGCCTGTAGTCTTATAGTGGACATTTCTCTGCTCTCTGAACTCCTCTGCCCCAGCACAGAACAGCAGCTGAGTGCTAGTACATCCTGCACTGCTCTGGCTTTCATCTGCCTCTAACCACAGATGTTCATTTCTGTGACCTATCCAGATTTACAGCATGTGTGTTTGGACGTGTTTAACTATACATGTGGGGACCAGAAGTCCCCACAATAATTGTAAACAAACAACAATTTGACCAGCTGAGGACATTTTCTTGGTCCCCACATGATCAAATGCTATTTCTAGGGGGTTTAGGGTTCAGGTTAGAATTAGTGTTCGAATTAGGTTTAGGCTTAGGGTTAGGAGCTAGGATTAGTTTTAGACTGAGGGCTAGGGTTAGGAGCTAGGATTAGTTTTAGGGTTAGATTTAGGAGGAGGGTTAGGTTTTTGGGTTAGGGTTAAGGTTAGGGTTAGGGTAAGAGTACAGGTTAGGTTTAGGGTTAGGGTTAGATTTAGGGTTAGGGAAAATCAGATTTTGAATGGTACTGAATTGTGTGTCCCCACAAGGTTCCCCTCACATGCGTATAGTAAGTATTAAGAGAGGATGAACTGATCCTAGACCATGGCCTATATGCGCTGCCTTAATGACTGCAGTGGGCTAAATCAGGGTCACAGTGTGTTTCTTCGTAGTCAAACAAATCTACACTGCACAAAAATATAAACGCAACATGTAAAGTGTTCGTCCCTTGTTTCATGAGCTAAAATAAAAAATCGCCCCCAAAAATCACAAAAAAAAGTGTTTACGGCCTTGTTAGCCAAGATAATCCATCCACCTGACAGGTGTGACATATCAAGAAGCTGATTAAACAGCATGATCATTACTCAGGTGCACCTTGTGCCGGGGACAATAAAAGGCCCTGCAAGGCCCACCCACGGCTGCACCCTTTCCCAGTCATGTGAAATCCATAGGTTAGGGCCTAATGAATTTATTTCAATTGACTGATTTCCTCATATGAACTGTAACTCAGTAAAATCTTTGAAGTTGTTGCATGTTGCATTTCTATTTTTTTGTTCAGTATGCTTTGAAACAAAGGTACACACCTCACACACATGGTTATGGGCTTAAAAAAAGAAGACACCTGTTCCATGTCAGATATGGAGATATGAAATGATATGAAATGTATTACATTTTGAGTTTGCAACCCAATATTACACTTTATATACATCACAGAAGACTAAAATATAAAACTGTTGGACATAGTCACATCGGATTTTGGGCACGTTTTTTGAAATCATGTTAATTAATTATGAAGAAAAAAAGGTAATTTGACTGTAGGAAAGGTGCTACAGCGAACAGCAGGGCAAGTGCATGACTCCGCGCACTGCTGCACCCCGGTGGCAACTGTCTGCTACTGCACTGTACTCACCAGTGTGTGTCTTTTCATGTGCTCTCTCCTGGTGAACTTCTTGCCACAGATCTCACAGGGGTAGGGCCTCTCGCCCGTGTGGGAACGCATGTGCCTCTTCAGGATACACTGGTGCATGGCAGAGAAACTACAGTAGGGGCACTTAAACTTCTTACGGATCACTGTGAAGTCATTCACTGTGAAGAGAGAGAGAGAGAGAGAGAGAGAGAGAGAGAGAGAGAGAGAGAGAGAGAGAGAGAGAGAGAGAGAGAGAGAGAGAGAGAGAGAGAGAGAGAGAGAGAGAGAGTTAAGGCAATGTGACTTGGCAGAGTTGTTTATTTAAAGTTAATTCAAAAGGTTTAAAACGTCTACATCAGTTAGATGTGCAATTTGAGTGACATGTTAAATTGATCAAAGGTTTACAAGATTACAGAGATCAAAATTCAAAAGTGAAATATTGTTTCCGAGGTCAGGCAGATGGCGAGGCTTATATGAACCCCACTTGTGCCAAACTAAATGCTAGGCTGGAAGCAAGTGGAAATAATGTGTGAGTTTAGATAAATACAAGAGATGATTCGGACAGCAACATAATATTCTTATGGAGACGCAGTGATCACTTTCAGGTGGAACTGTTAGCAGGCATAGTGTGCCTGTAATGGCCAATACAGCACGGCTTGGAACACTGCTTGTCTAATCAGCATCCAGGATCCAAACAACCTGTTTTACAAGATACAATATCAGTACTTGTTGCATTTACAACTTGTCTAAGTCCTATCATCAATTGATTCCAGAAAGTGTATGGCTGTGGATTGACTGCATTGTTTGAATGGAATGTTTGGATATTGGCAGTTAATTAGAAAACAAATTATGGAATTATTTCTCTAAAACGGGTTGGCTAGCTAGCTAACAAACATACAATGCAGATAAATTCTTCAAATTCATTACTTTACAGAATATATTATCACACAATATATTATCACAACCATGGTTTGTGGTCAACCACAAACCATGGTTTACCAACTCCCTGATCAAAATGGCTGACCTTCATCCCATCATAAGAAGGTTCATGTCCATTCCAGTATTCTAAATTCAAATTCTATGGTCTTAACAACCCCGATGCCCACCTAAATGTCAGTCAAATTTTCCCTAGCAACTAGTCTGTCTAAATAGGAAGGTATGAATAAACAAAAAACTCAAGACAGTATCAACAACAACAACCAGGAAATTGTCAACAATATCCTTTTTTACTCCCTGTAGAAGAGGTCTCTCTTTATTCAGGATCTAGTCTATTGGATCACACAAAGAATACATCTCAAGTAGAGATAGAGAGACATTACATTAGACACAGTAACGCTTGGATAAAAGCCTACAATAGATCTACATATCCATATTACATGATAGATCAAGTCAGGGTGAATTAGGCAGGGATCAATACACACAGGTGAGGTCAGATAAAAACGAGGAAGAGTTAAATACGTACAAAGGTGAAGTCAGGTAAAATGGGGAGAGAGGATGGGGGGAGATTACGACACAGCAGGGTTTGGATAATTAAGCAATAAGGCCCAAGGGGGTGTGGTATATGGCCAATATACCACGGCTAAGGGCTGTTCTTATGCCCAACGCAACGCGGAGTGCCTGGATACAGCCCTTAGCCGTGGTATACCACAAACCCCTGAGGTGTCTTATTGCTATTATAAACTGGTTACCACCGTTATTAGAACAGTAAAAATAAATGTTTTGTCATAACCATAGTATTATATGATCTGATATACCACAGCTTTCAGATAAGCAGCATTCAGGGCTCAAACCACCCAGTTAATAATTGGCTTTATAAACTGGGTGGTTGGAGCCCTGAATGCTGATTGTCTGACAGCCGTGGTATATCAGACCGTATACCACGGGTTTGACAGAACATTCTTATTCTTTAGCTCCACTCTGCTAAAAGCACACATTGCACCTTGTGCATTATTTTCCAGAGAACGCATAGCCCCTCGTTGATGATCTCTTACATGATATCTCCACATCGCAACAGGATTTAGAGTAACAGATAAACCACAGGAGGAGTCAGGTACTAATGCGATCAACACACCTGAGATTGAGGACTTGCTGGATATTCACAGAGGGGAAGTCAGGTAAAAGGAGGACAGGACAAACACAGGGTTGCCATGTTGAAAGTTCCTGGAATTTTGCAACCCTACGATCGCATAGTGTAAACAGGACTGTAAAACCACACTGCTGTAATTCAGCTTTTACAGCCTCCACTAAGCCCATCAGATCAAAGTCTGGACAAAAGGTTAAGTAGATGCTCAAGCAGACATCTGTGTGTGCGTGCGTGGACGCCTGTGTGTGTGTGTGTGTGTGTGTGTGTCTTATCCGGACTTTGACTATATGTGGCAGGGCAAGAAGCTTAATAGATTGGTTGAGAAGAAACCCCAATCAACATGACAGACAGGCTGTTCACCTGACATAAACAGAATGTGGATTAGAAAGGCTCAGGGAGTCAGAATGGAGAGTATGAATACAACGCTTCATCCAGCCTCACACTGTTATGCCCAACTTGGTTGGGAAACATGGGCGTAACTCGACATTTCATACAGATCCTGCATATGTGTCAATGGGAGATTTGCACAAAATGTCCTCAAGTCAAAATACCCAGATTGATTGTTCAACCTGACTCACTCTGCCAATGTGGAATCACGGTAGGGGGAATTAAAGTAAGAATATGGTCTATACCTACAACGAAAATAAGGCTTTTTCCATACTCATACAGTATGCAGATACATATTTTGTACCTGGTTAGACAATTTAGGAAAGGAAAAAGTAAGTGTATAAAATGCATGATTTTATATAGTATGTGTGTACTGTATATTTCTCCATAACTATAACACACAAACACAACAACAAAATAATCAACCTCCCAATGGGTTTTCGTTCACAGTTTATTGATTACAGAATACAAACTACCCTAGAAACATTACACAAATACATATCGATCTTTGATATTTGGAATTAAAAGACAAAAAATACAGTCTAAAATGCATTGTATTTTTGCTCTAAGAATTTACTAAAGAAAATCCCAATATTGCAACCGAAATCCACCTCATTGGCTCTTTTTAAAAATGGCTCCTAACCAGTCTGGTTCACATGAGAGAAGCCTAGCCTGCTTTCCTGTTTGACCATAGGCCAGAACATTCATTCTCTCTGAGACCAGCTCAGGGACAAGTTCCTTAAACAAGATGACAAGTTCCACTTAACATGTTGGTCTGTTCTCATACCTGGTTATGTGGAAAACACCAAAACGACATAAGGGACACGTCTCAAATGACCCCCCAGTCATAATGGTTGAGGCATAGAATTAGGAATTAGAATACTTTGATCATTGAATAGGATCTGTATAAGGTTCCATGGAAGGGTATGGGCACAGACAGGACACACATTGACCTAGACTGACAAACACAGCTTTAGATTGTCATTGATCTTTGTGGTTTGACACCCGGCTTTCTCTTTGGGTCAGCTGCATTTGTAAAAAGTGCTGTATAAATCCAAATTTGATTGAATGAGTGGTTGGTTGATTGGTTAATTGGTTGATGCACTTCCAGAAAATTAGGACTTTACAGCTAACTTCCCTATGCAACTGTACTACAGTCACATCAAACAGACAGAAAAATACGCTTTTTACCTCAGAATGAGGAAGTGGAGGTATTCTAGTATTCTAATTCCTATTTTAGGAGTCCTAGCTCTCAGAGAATAACGTTTGTGGCAAGACAGCATTTTAGTCAGACCACTCAAACACTGTGACAAGTGTATCCTTAAGGACCGCCAGAGAAAGAAAGAGAGAGAGAGCTTTGTGGTTCTATAATTCAGTTACTGAAATAGCATCAATCCAATGACCAAATTATACATGCAAAACGCATTCAACGCACCTTGTTTTCATGCAGTAACAAGCAGGAGGAAGACAAACAGTCTATAAGGAATTCCATTTAAGATACAGTAAGTGATATGTTTGTCCTAGTTCCTAGTCCCACCCTGCCATCCACAACCATTACTCCCTGTCTGTAGCCCTACACTAATTCAAACAGTATATCAACCACAGACTGTGACTATGTTACAATGGACACTCTGAACCTCTCAGACAACACCATCTAACCTCCTATCTCCCTCCCCCATCTTCTCGCTGTCACTGTCTCTCTCTCTTTCCACTCCTTTTTCCACCCATCCCTCTCCAATCCTCCCCCTTCCCCTCCAATCCTCCCCCTTCCGCTCCAATCCTTAAATCCTCCCCCTTCCCCTCCAATCCTTCCCCTTCCTCCCATGCTTTCCACTTGTTCCTATGACGACAGAGAAGTCATGGCCCTCCTCTGCCCACTTCCTCTTATGTTAGTGTTATCTGGGATCCTTGAGATGTCCCTACCCTTTACCTTTATTTAACTAGGCAGGTCAGTTAAGAACAAATTCTTATTTTCAATGACGGCCTAGGAACAGCGGGTTAACTGCCTGTTCAGGGGCAGAACGACAGATGTTTACCTTGTCAGCTCAGGGATTTGATCTTGCAACCTTTCGGTTACTAGTCCAACATCCTAACCACTAGGCTACCTGCCGCCCCAACATTGACCCAAGGAGGGGTCGTCCCAAGGAGGGGTCATAGGTCAGTGAGGGCTGGAGCTGAGAAGAGCCAATTACTATTCTCCATCAGCTGGGCTTATAGAGGGGGTTAGGAGGATTTGGGTCAGCGCACAGAGAGAAAGGAACTTGAAACAACTCTAACCCCACCCTAACCCGCCCGCAAGCATGTCTGTATTGTTTTAAGTGGCTTGGTACTCTTTTCATCTCCACTGATCTAAAAACAACACAGGACGGATGTAGGAAAACATGTCAAATGCCCTTCACAGACACCTGTGTTCACCAGTCAACTTCCTGCATATCATTTATTTAACCTTAATTTACCTTGGCAAGTCAGTTAAGAACAAATTCTTATTTACAATGAAGGCCTACCTCGGCCAAACCCTCCTTTAACCCGGACGACGCTCGGCCAAACCCTCCTTTAACCCGGACGACGCTCGGCCAAACACTCCTTTAACCCCGCCTACCTCGGCCAAACACTCCTTTAACCCCGCCTACCTCGGCCAAACACTCCTTTAACCCCGCCTACCTCGGCCAAACACTCCTTTAACCCCGCCTACCTCGGCCAAACACTCCTTTAACCCGGACGACGCTCGGCCAAACCCTCCTTTAACCCCGCCTACCTCGGCCAAACACTCCTTTAACCCCGCCTACCTCGGCCAAACACTCCTTTAACCCCGCCTACCTCGGCCAAACACTCCTTTAACCCCGCCTACCTCGGCCAAACACTCCTTTAACCCCGCCTACCTCGGCCAAACACTCCTTTAACCCCGCCTACCTCGGCCAAACACTCCTTTAACCCGGCCTACCTCGGCCAAACCCTCCCCTAGCAACTCTGCGCCGCCCTATGGGACTCCATGATCTCGGCCAGTTGTGATACAGCCTAGAATCAAACCAGGGTCTGTAGTGATGCCTCTAGCACTGAGATGCAGGGCCTTAGACCGCTGCGCCACTCGGAAGCCCAAAAAGCTTTATCAAAACAGATAAAGGAGAGGAACTCCGTGTGCAGAAATATAGATCAAAACCTTTCCTCAAATCCAACTAGGCATAATTCAGTGCAAAACCATTTGCGTGAACGTTACCCTCTCAGGGCTGTTGTATGTGTCACATGTGAACTTATTGTAGGCCTGCTCTGAATGTATGACGGACCTCTGTTTTTACATCTGATGATGATGATGATGACACTTCCTGATTTGAAGGTTAAAAACAGATTATTGTAGCATTGTTTCAGACTGTATAGGGTTAGGGCACTCCGCTCCCAGAACAGACCTCTGATGTTAGTGTACAGAATCAACGCTGACAGGGAATGTGTAGTACATATGATTACCTGCAGGTGGTGCTGATGTGTGGTGACTAGAGGTCAGTTTATGAGCAGTTTTAGTGGTATGTAAAGAGTAGGAGATCCAAATCTCCCTTCCTAATATGGAGAAGAGAGCTTCAGCTGGCGACACAGAGGGAGACCGGCGGCTAGGGAATAGAATAAACACCACAAGAACCCAAGTAGAAGAAAAAAGGTTTCGCTATACACTCTAAGGTCAGTTTTGTGCTTTCCCCCTGATGGTTACGATGAGGATTTAACAAAGGTAAGCTGATTCTAGACCTGATTCTACCCAGAGCTATTTCCAACAACAGCACCAACAATGTGATATGAGCACCCCTGATCATTCGATCAATGCACTCCATAAGCAAGTGACAGCTGTACAGAATGACAAACAGACAGACAAACAAACACATATTGATACATAATAAAACAAAGCTGGAACTCAGGTGAGCCGTTACAGTACATTTTCACTGGTCACTTTGCATAGCAATTGTGGTTTTTAAAAAGATGCCTAAAGGCTTCTTCAAAATATAGGCCGCCGCCTACATTCACTGTACAGTATTTACAAAAGTATGTGGACACCCCTTCAAATTATTGGATTCGGCTATTTCAGCCACACCTGTCGCTGACAGGAGCACACAGCCATGTAATCTCCACAGACAAACATTGTCAGTAGAATGGCCTTACTGAAGGGCTCAGTGACTTTCTAAGCGGCACCGTCATAGGATGCCACCTTTCCAACAAGTCGGTTCATCAAATTTCTGCCCTGCTGCCCCGGTCAACTGTAAGTGCTGTTATAGTGAAGTGGAAATGTCTAGGAACAACAACGGCTCAGCCACCATGTGGTAGGCCACACAAGCTGACAGAACAGGACCGCCGAGTGCTGAAGAGTGCGCAAAAATGGTCTGTCCTCGGTTGCAACACTCACTACCGAGTTCCAAACTGCCTTTGGAAGCACAATAACTGTTCGTCGGAAGCTTCGTGAAATGGGTTTCCATGGCCGAGCAGCCACACACAAACCTAAGATCACCATGTGCAATGCCAAGCGTTGGCTGGAGTGGTGTAAAGCTCGCCGCCATTAGACTCTGGAGCAGTAGACACATTCTCTGGAGTGATGAATCAAGCTTCACCATCTGGCAGTCCGAAGGACACATCTGGGTTTAACGAATGCCAGGAGAACGTTACCTTCCTGAATGCCTAGCGCCAACTGTAAAGTTTAGTGGAGGAGGAATAATGGTCTGGGGCTGTTTTCCATGGTTCAGGCTAGACCCCTTAGTTCCAGTGAAGGGAAATCTTAATGCTACAACAGACAATGACATTCTAGACGATTATGTGTATCCAACTTTGTTGCAACAGTTTGGGGAAGGCCCTTTCCTGTTTCAGCATGACAATACCCCTGTGCACAAAGAGAGGTCCATACAGAAATGTCTTGTTGAGATCGCCATGGAAGACCTTGACTGGCCTGCACAGAGCCCTGACCTCAACTCTATCGAACACCTTTGGGATGAATTGGAATGCTGACTGCGAGCCAGGCCTAATCGTCCAACATCAGTGCCCGAACTCACTAATGCTCTAGTGGCTGAATGGAAGCAAGTCCCCACAGTAATGTTCCAAAATCTAGTTAAAAGACTTCCCAGAAAAGTAAAGGCTGTTATAGCAGCAAAGGGGGGACCAACTCCATATTAATGCCCATGATTTTGGAATGAGATGTTTGACAAGCAGGTGTCCACATACTTTTGGTGATGTAGTGTATGTAAAAACCAAACTTTTTATGAAAGATCACTCTTTAATCTTATAAATTACACCGGTTGTAGAAAATATATAAGTGCTCTTACATATAACCCCAATTGGGCCCACTCAGATCTACTCTCATCCAATGGGAAGAGAGATACCGGTTTAGGGAGGATGTGATCCTCTTCAGTGCAATGAGACCACAGGTCATTCATCGACATGGGTATAATGTCTTTGTGTGTGTGTGTGTGTGTGTGTGTGTGTGTGTGTGTGTGTGTGTGTGTGTGTGTGTGTGTGTGTGTGTGTGTGTCTACTCTCTATATCTCTGTATGCATCCATGCTCAATCGACCACATTCACATGGTGATGATGATTATTATGGTTGCTATGGGCGTCTACCTTCATCTCATGATGCAAGCCCCATGGTCTCTCAGTAACCCCACCCTGCCCCACCCCCATGCCGACTCCTCTCCCTGACTCTGAGTCTACCCCCAACTGGTAGCACACCTTGATGTGTGTGGCCAGGTTCTTTTGGGTACTGAATGCCTTGGCACAGGCTGGGCAAGAGTGGCCTCTCTCTCTGGAGTGTACGGAGGAGAGGTGTCTGTGTAGATCAGTACGGTCTCTGAACTGTTTCAGACAGTAGGTGCACTGCATCAGCTTCCTCTTGAAGTGGATGGTCTTCTCATGCCGGTCTGCATTGGACTTGAGCGTGAAGGTGGCTGGACACTGGGAGCAGAGGTACCGTGGTGGAAAATGCTCGGCCACCGGGAGGCAATAGAGAGACTGGGAATGAATGAGGCCCTGAGAGTAGGCTTGAGTCTGGTTGTGGTGGTGGTCGGCTAAGGGGCCTTGCGGGTCAGGCCAGTCCAGGGAGAGGGCCGTGAGAGACAGGGTGTGGCGGTACTCGTGCTCCCTGAGATGCTCCAGGCTGCTGAACAGCCGTTTGCACAGGGAGCAGGCCAGCTCCTGCGGCCAAGCAGGCCCCGACAAGGCCCCTCTCCCCCCACCTGCTGACACGTCCACCCTGGACACACCATGCCTCCCTTCAGCCATCTGATCCCTCTCCATGGGAGATGGACCACACTCCAGTACTGAGAGAGAGGAGCAGAAGAAGGAGAGAGAGGGAGGAGGAGGAGAGGAGAATGAGAATAGGGGGAAGAGAGGAGGGGGCAGGAGGGAAAAGAGGAGGAGAGAGAGTAAAGAAAGAGTGTGGGAAGGAAAGAGAATGAGAGATAAAGAGGTGAGAACGACCACCACTTATGTCGTGTATCAGAAAAATCATTCCTACCTATACTGTGACAGTGGTGAAATATGGTCTAAGGAATTGATCATGTATATGCTATATAAAATTAACCCATTCTAGGCCCCATACTTACCTGTGTTGTATCCCTGCTTAGAATCTTCTTCATCCTGCAACACAGGATGCACAGTTAACACACACAAACACCCTGACTCCAATGTAATGTATGGATGAATATTCTTTGGGCATGCAGGCAAAGTAAGCTGTGAACACACTCACACAGAAAGAGAGAGAGACACACACACAGACAGACAGACAGACAGACAGACAGACAGACAGACAGACAGACAGACAGACAGACAGACAGACAGACAGACAGACAGACAGACAGACAGACAGACAGACAGACAGACAGACAGACAGACAGACACACAATATTCACACACACACACACAATATTCACACACACACACACACACACCATTCACACACACACACACACACACACACAATTCACACACACACACACACACACACGAATAAACAAAAGGCACACAAAAAGAAGACAAAGTGTTAAAGAGAGAAAGAGTCAGAAAGCAAAAAAATGGTTAATGGATTAATAACTCAAATAAACAAACACATAATTAGAAACAGAGATGAAAAAGAGATCAGTGTTTGGGTGTAGTCTGATCTAAGGGCTCTAGTGTGTGGTCTGATCTAAGGGCTGTAGTGTGTGGTCAGTGTGGTCTGATCTAAGGGCTGTAGTGTGTGGTCTGATCTAAGGGCTGTAGTGTGTGGTCAGTGTGGTCTGATCTAAGGGCTGTAGTGTGTGGTCTGATCTAAGGGCTGTAGTGTGTGGTCAGTGTGGTCTGATCTAAGGGCTGTAGTGTGTGGTCTGATCTAAGGGCTGTAGTGTGTGGTCAGTGTGGTCTGATCTAAGGGCTGTAGTGTGTGGTCTGATCTAAGGGCTGTAGTGTGTGGTCTGATCTAAGGGCTGTAGTGTGTGGTCTGATCTAAGGGCTGTAATGTGTGGTCAGTGTGGTCTGATCTAAGGGCTGTAGTGTGTGGTCTGATCTAAGGGCTCTAGTGTGTGGTCTGATCTACGGGCTGTAGTGTGTGGTCTGATCTAAGGGCTGTAGTGTGTGGTCTGATCTAAGGGCTGTAGTGTGTGGTCAGTGTGGTCTGATCTAAGGGATGTAGTGTGTGGTCTGATCTGAGGGCTGTAGTGTGTGGTCTGATCTAAGGGCTGTAGTGTGTGGTCAGTGTGGTCTGATCTAAGGGATGTAATGTGTGGTCTGATCTGAGGGCTGTAGTGTGTGGTCTGATCTAAGGGCTCTAGTGAGTGGTCTGATCTAAGGGCTGTAGTGTGTGGTCTGATCTAAGGGCTCTAGTGTGTGGTCTGATCTAAGGGCTGTAATGTGTGGTCAGTGTGGTCTGATCTAAGGGCTGTAGTGTGTGGTCTGATCTAAGGGCTCTAGTGTGTGGTCTGATCTACGGGCTGTAGTGTGTGGTCTGATCTAAGGGCTGTAGTGTGTGGTCTGATCTAAGGGCTGTAGTGTGTGGTCAGTGTGGTCTGATCTAAGGGATGTAGTGTGTGGTCTGATCTGAGGGCTGTAGTGTGTGGTCTGATCTAAGGGCTGTAATGGGTGGTCTGATCTAAGGGCTGTAGTGTGTGGTCTGATCTAAGGGCTGTAGTGTGTGGTCTGATCTAAGGGCTGTAGTGTGTGGTCAGTGTGGTCTGGTCTAAGGGCTGTAGTGAGTGGTCTGATCTGAGGGCTGTAGTCTGTGATCTCTGGAATTGCAACACAATCACCCATTACTCTTTTTACTGTAAAGTAACAAGTGGAGGGAGAGAGAGAAATTAGGATAAAGATAGAGAGAGAAATGGAGAGCAAGAGAACGAGAGAGACATAGAAAGAGACGGGGGGGACGGGGGGGGCGGGAAGACAATAGGGTATTCAATATTTATTCGTATCTCTGGATTCGTATCTCTGGTTGGGGGTTACAGATTAACTTTTGTTTGTTCAACGACCCCTCCCTATGGGTGTGTGTGTTCATCCCCAAACTAAAGCCTACCCCTCCTCCTCCACCTACACTAACCATCCCTCCCTCCTTGAAGAACAGAACACCATGGTCTAGGCAAACAGATGGCTTGTCCACAGAGATAAAGAGCCTTGTAGGGAGGGAAGTCCACTGAAACCAATTGCTGCTCCTACACACACACACACGCACATGTCCATCCACCCACCCTCACACACCCACAGTGGCAGAATGGAGAAGGTCATTTCTTGACCCTCTTATTGTCTAGCGATATTGATTCTATTCAGTCCTGAAACCTTTCTGTTATGTAAAGCATCTGTAGGACCACATTGTTTCACCAGACCCCTAACATCACATCTATTATCACTGCTAACTACTTCCCATCAATTCTGAACTACATGTATGCAATCTCGGGTTGTAGATGTAGTCTATGGGCTTTTGTTAAGACATTGTGCATAGGAAAAATCATAGAATTTAAAGGTAATAAAATCATGAAAAAACACCCAGAGGAAATGAGAAAGGATCAAAGACACACAGCCAAGGTTAGACAGACAGGTTAGACAGACAGGTTAGACAGACAGGTTGGACAGACAGGTTGGACAGACAGGTTGGACAGACAAATAGATATCACCGGTAACACAAGTAATAAGAACAGGAAACACAACAGATGCCACACAGTCAGCTAGAATAGGGTGAAGAAAGACACAACACTAGAGGGGCTGTGGAGGGAGACATGACCCCCAGGGGTATACAACCCCCTACCAACCCCACCCCTACTGCCAGGGTATAAAACAGAAGGAGTAGGATGAAGTTGCCCCTGGACACTGATTTCAAGTCAGGTTTACATTCCTCCTCCTCATTGTTAAGGTTATAATCTAGTGAGGATAAACTGATCCTAGATCAGTGTCTTAAGGGCCAACTTCCACCCGGGGTGAACATGGATGTTTCTGCTTACCTCTGGTGGAGGCTCAGAGGGCTCGGGACCCTCAGGATTCTCTTCTACATTCATAGCCAGCTCCTCTGAGTGTGAGTGGAGTGCTGCGCTGGGTCCCCCAGCCCGCAATCCAGGGGCCATCAGGGGCCCGGCCTCAGAGGGCTGCAGGGGGAGTGTGGGCGGACGGAGGAAGGATGGCGGGGGTGGTGGAAGAGGAGGTGGGAGAAGTGGAAGAGGAGAGGAGGAGGAGAAGGAAGCAGCCCCTTGTTTGCTATCAAATGTGGCCCCTGTTGTGGCCCCTGGTCGGATTGTTGCACTTCGGAGGTGCTGCTGCTGGTGGTGGAGGTGGTGGAGGCCTGAGGAGCACAGGAAACGAGGCTCACCCACCCACTCAGGACAAACTGCAACCATCTGTCTGCGTCCACACAACAGCAGCACAGAGAGAGAGAGGGGGCAAGGGGGCACACTGAGACAGCTGCAGCGCCACGGCTAACCCAACGCAGATAAAAGGAGAGGAGAGGAGGAGGAACGAACAAAAAGAGCTCTCCTCTCCTCTGCCAGCAAGGAGGAAAGGTTTAGGAGTACTCTCTGGTACTCTCTTTTCTCACTCTTTTTTCGTTCATCCTCTCCTTCTCCTTCCACCCACGTGCACGCAGAGAGGACGGACGTGTGTGTGCTTGTGTGATGTTTGAGAAGACGAATGAGGATCTTGTATTGTCGAATATAAAATACTGAATTAGAGCAGCTGTCTATGAGAGCATCCATTTTAGGGAGAGAACCGTAGCGAAGGTAGGTCTAATCAGGAAAACACCCTGCTCCTTCAACTAGCTCTCACAGTCTCACATCAGAATTAGACATCCATGTTTCTCAAGCGCACAATTTTTAAGTTGTTCCAAACATAACATTTCAAAGCATTTAAAGTTAACTTAAGGCATTATCTCCAGATTTTTAAGGTTAGGGTTAAGGTTAGGCATTAACTCTGAATGGTTAAGGTAATGGTTAAGGTTTGGGATAAATCTCAAAATCAACTATCTTATCGCTGGATTTGAACATGCAAACTTTGGCACGAGAGGCAGATGCTTACCCATCCGCCATCCATGTCCACAACACCCTAGCAAAACCAAAACCTACTTAAAGGTAACAGCACTGACGTTTAATACGGACTTGCATCACGGGTTACCTGGCTGGCTCACTATCATTCAGTATATGACAGTGTAGCAGACAACTGATTAACACATTCAACATGTATTGTTGAATCCTTAAAATACCATATCACTCACCCACACATTCACACATATACTGTAGGTGCAATGTAAAAGAAAGTGTGTGTATGTGTGTGTGTGTGTGTGTGTGTGTGTGTAGTGTCAAGGAGCTTTAAACTGAATGTGTAGAAAACTGTTAATATGTGTGTGTTGGGATGGGAAATAGGGAATACTGTGTATAAGAAGAGTTTCTTTATCCACCAATTTTTCACATTTGTGTTTTTTCACCAGAAATGATTTCTTATGGGTACCTTCATGTGTGTGTAAAATATTACTGTTCTCAGATGTTTTATTCATAGATTTTAGGTCTATTAAATGTGCTTTTCTTTCAAAACACTATATCCATTGTTTAGCTAGAATGGAACGTACGTATCCTGTATATTTGACTGTGATACGTGATTGGCTCACCTAGATATCTTCAGATGAATGAACTGTAAATCACTCTGGATAAGAGCATCTGCTAAATGACTAAATGTAGATGTTTTACATACAGATCTCATATTACTTGATCCATTTAAAAAAAAATGATAAATGTATGTCACAAATAGCAGTACTACTTATTTCTCTGAGAGTGAGGTGGATATATAGAGTTTAAAAAAACATTATTTGTCTCTCTGTAATGAAACCATCAAGTGATAGATTTCAAACAAATACATGTCATGATTAAATAGTGAGAAAAAAAACACCAACCCCTTTCATAATTTCTTTAAACAATAAAAATAAAATTTACCAACATTTCTGAAAATGGATATATAGAGTTTTGGAAAGAAACTCCATATGGTGTTCGTTTATAAATGTGTTGGTGTGTGTGTGTGTGTGTGTGTGTGTGTGTGTGTGTGTGTGTGGGGGCAGTTTTTCAGGGAATGTCTCTAGAGTTATGCAGTGGGTTAGACATCCCTTCCCCTCTTCTCCTCTCCTCAGCGGACACAATCACAAAACCATGAGGCTCCACCATGGACAGATTCCTGGAATGTTCAACTGCCGCTCCCTCCACTCCCACTTACTGTAGACACACACATACACACACTCTCCATTTCCGCCCTACCCCAGGCATTGTCAGTAGGGAGGAGAAAAGTGGGGTGAAATGGTAGGAGGAAGGGATGAGAGAGCAAGAGCAAGAAGCGAGAGAGCAAGAGAGCAAGAGAGCGAAAGAGAGACAGAGTGAGCGAGACAGAGAGAGACAGAGAGAGAGAGACAGAGCACAAGAGAGAAAGAGACAGAGACAGAGACAGAGACATGAAGCAGATCAGACCAGGGTTGAAATGAATGAGGTGTAATAGCAGATCAGAATTCATGGGTGTTCCCTGATATCAGGAAAAGCTCATTGATACCTACCATTGGTCAGTTCCAGTGTTATGAGACTGATGGTTTCTCGACACAGATGATTTGATTATATAGCAGGCTAAGATAACTAACCTGGCAGGTTAGGTGAATTAGCGTGGCAGGTTAGGAGACTGAGGACAAAGGTTAGGAAAATAGTTAGGTTTAGCTACAATGCTACAGTTGTCAACAACTGTTGTCCCCAGCGTGAAACATACGGCCACGGAACAATGGTGAGCAGTAGTGGATGTAACTTGATATCAAGAAATGGCCGATATCAGAAGGCACCCATAATTGCAGTTTGCAATTACACCCTTCTGGTTAAAATACATGTGTATTTAAATATCTGTATTTCAAACAGAAATGTTCATATTTATGGTTCATTTTTATATTTATTTTTCAAATATGTATCTGAAATGTATCTGAAAGTAATTGAAATACAGCAAATAGTATTTGAACCCAGGTGTGACGCAGAAGGGTTGAAGAAGAAGGGTGGTTGACTGGGTCAAGGGTCAAGGGGTAGAAAAGGGACACAAAGGCAGCAAACGTGGGCCTCTAACTACTAATTCCTAATTCCCAGAAAAGATCCACCGTTTCCCCCCACAATATAGTTAAGTACATCACAAAGGACTCGCTAGAAGGGTTTGATATGGGACATATACAGTATAGTGCAATACACTACTATTGTAACTAGATATTAGCACAGTATTCCGTAATTACTATGTTACCACGTGCTTTCTAGATAAATATCAGGTATGTTTGGGGATTGTAAAATAAACATCACTGGTACCTAAAACTGCTAAGTAAGGTGATATAATTAGAGAATTAACAGACAGAAATTCAGTTTTTCCAGAAGGTGAATTATACATTGTGAAGGGGTTAGCGTGATTTTGACAGCATCTTACAAGTACAATTCTGTATTTCATATTACAGTACACCTACTGTAACATAAATACGGCAGCAAAGCAAGTACTGTGTTATGACATACAGTATAGTTCCGTAAAATGTACTGTTTTATACTGTAAAAAAGTAAATGCTACCATAATCGGAATTAATGAATGAATGGGTGAATTAAATTTGTTAAGGGGAGGCGTTTGTATATTACAGTAGTTTACTGTAATTACAAGGTATTGGTGCAAGCAGGTTGGCTGCTAAGTAAAGTGTTGACAAACATTACAGCATATTAATGAACATTTGTTTTGTATCACTTGCACTTCTAGAGGCCTTAACAACGGCTTACAGTATTCTCACTCAACAAATATAGCCTCTTACAAGGTACGCCTCAAAATATGGTAATGAGAGAAACAACAATACCATACACCCACTAGTGATCAAAAGTTTTTTTGGTGCTCCAAAGCTACGGTACAGTACTGTATTCTGTTGGGTGGAATTACAGTTCCATTCGAAATACAGAAATTCTACCCCACCCACATTTTTTACCCACAATGCACCATCATTTAGAGTATGATGCAGTAAAACATTTCAGAGTATTTTAAACATTTTTTGTATAATTGACAGTTTTCCATTACAGTATAGCATTAGATGGGCCTGGTGTTCGTGCGTACATGTGACCAAGGTCCGGCTAAACTGACCCTTCAGCTGTCAAGAGGTTAAAGGGCAAAGGGCAAAGGGGATCCTAAGTCAGCACTTTTAGCAAGGATGTCAAGTCAACAAGTGTCCCTACTTGTCAAGTGTCTCTACTTGTCAAGTGTCCCTACTTGTCAAGTGTCCCTACTTAAGAGATCACCAGACATGGAGGGTTAAAACAGAAACAACTCAAAGGGTTAAGTGTTTAAGTGTTCATTCTGAGTGATTAAGCTTAGGGATATGGTTTGGGGAAGCCTTAAAACCAAATCATTTGAAACAAACCGCTGTTTCCATCAACAATCATCAAGTATTCTCACAGTAGCCGAGGGCGGAAGACACGCACACCTGTTTAGGCGAGGTGCTGGCTAGCGGAGTTTGAAAAATAAAAGGAGGGCCTCACACTCTAGGAGCTCAGATGCAATCATTTAATAACCACTGTTTCCACAGCCAAGCTGTCTTCATCAGGGTATATTGAGTAACAATGCGGGTCACTAGTTTATATAGAGTTTGAAAGGACACACAGGTGTCTATAATCATGGCCAGCTGTGGCTTGATTTCATTGGTTGATTTACAGATATATTTAGAACATGTAAAAGAAGAATGAATGGATAACATATGATCATAGATACAACTTGGCTGCATAGGCCTACAAACATTATTTACAATAGATAACAAAAACACAAGAATCACAAGAATGGCTTCAGATCAAAGTCTACATTGAGACCTCGAAGGGAGCAAGGTTCTTTAAATTAAAGATCCAGGCAGCCTCTCGTTTTAACAGCCAATTGTCAAGGTCACCCCCTCTCCTAGGGAGGGTGATGTGTTTTATGCCGATATAGCAAAGGGACAACATAGAGTGGTTCACTTCCAAAAAGTGGGCCGCAAATGGGTACATGGAGTTTTTCCACCTAATGGTGCTACGATGCACAGAGATTCTTACTTTTAGTTACTTCATTTTGCCCACATCATTTTTATCACAAGGACAAGTTATAAGATAAATAACTGCCTTGGTGGAACACGTGATAACACCTTTGATTGGGATCTGTTTGCCTGTTTGGGGGTGTTTGAAGGATCTACATTGGTAAGTGCCATTGCATTGAGCGCAGCCATTACACTTGTAGTTTCCACCTGGCGCAAGGAGACGTTGTGCGGGGGTATTTTGGGATGGTAAATCAGAGGTTACCAATTCATCTATGAAAGCACGACCAAGGGAGGGTCCGGAAACATATTACACATGTTTGTGAACGATTCCCTTAAATTGTTCAGAGCACATTGAATAACGTGTAGTGAGAACGCAAGAATGCTTCTTTTTGCGAGACTTTGCTTGAAAGAGATCATGTCTTGATTTGTTTTGTATTTTCTCAACAGCAGTATTGATCTGATCATTTTTGTACCCACTTTCCTTGAATTTTCTTTGCATCACAGCCATGGTTCTGTGGAAATCTGATTGTTTTTTGCAAATTCTTTTGATTGGACAGAATTGGCTGTAGGGCAAACAGTTGTTCAAAGGAAGTGGGTGACAGCTATCAACCCTCAACAAACTGTTACAATCAGTGGGTTTCCTGTAAATATCTGTGTATAGAACATTATCCTCACACAAAATCAAAAGATCAAGGACACTTACTTGTTGTGTGTCAGATTGCATAGTGAATCTCAGGTGCTCAGAACAAGAGGTAAGAAGCATGGAATGCCTTGAGCTGTTTTGTATCACCCTCCATAAAACCAAAATATCATCAATGTACCGTTTCCAAAATGTTTGTTGCTGAGAGGATTGAGAATCGACTGTTTCTCCATGTAACCTGCATACACATTTGCAAAGTTAGGAGCCATAGGGGGTCCCATAGCAGTACCCTTCATTTGGATAAAGAAATAGTTTTGAAATATGAAATCATTATTTGTGAGTACCATTTCAGCCAATGTTCTAATGCATGCACTTGAGGGTTGTTCATTTGGGTAACATAACAAAAGAAAATACTGCCACCGGCTTCAATACTGCCATCTTGTGGAATATTAGTGTATAACGACTTAACATCAAAAATAACGAACAACGTATTCTCAGGGAGAGGATCAAGAGATTCAATGATAGAGATCCTACTGCTGGTGTCCTTTGCTAACATTAGCTAGCTAGCTAATGACGATACACCACAGTAGTGGGTCTGCAAAATCAAGTAAATAATACTGAACTCATGACAAAATCATGTTTTGTTATTTGAATGGATATTGTCATTCTGATTGTTTTTTGCTTAGTGACATTGTGAATGTAATCTTTTTGGCTTTTAACTCTGGTTTAACTAGCTATATATCTAATCAGGTTTCTGCACGAGAAAATTTGTGAAGTCCCAAATTCTCGCGAGATACTGCAAGAATTTGCTCACTCAAAGATACGGAGCCTCAGAAAGACCCCTCGCGGATTTGGAGGCACGCCCTTCAAAATTGTTCTTGTTTTCCTACCTTTTCAGGACTATTCGGTGAATTATTAGGACATTGCAGTCCTGATTGTATAGGAAAACTAGTACACACACACACACACACAGTTGTGATAATGGCAGCAATGGCTGGTGAAATGGGGCAGGTGACCTCGCCCAACTACTCTGTTCGATGAATCAATACTTTCCCAAAGATTTAAATAACTATGCTTTGAAGTTAAAGAGGTGGAGAGGTGGGGAGGTGTTATGCAGGCTGAAGGAATGAGAGAGGGAGGGAAGAAGAGGAGACTGTAAAAGAGGGAAGGGGTGAGGTAGGGGTCGTAGGAGAGACAGAAGAAGGGAGTGTGAAGGAGAACTTGGGGGAGGGATAGAGGGTAGGTTGTACTGAGGGGAGAAAGCAGCAATCCGTCAAACTCACTAGGCTTGTCCTTCCCTCAGTGCTCTGAAGAACATAATGTTTGTTTATTTTCATCTCTCTTTTAAAGAGAGAGTGAAAACCTCAGTGGAGGGGTTGGTTGGACATCCCGAAAGGCATCTCTCAAAACCACCCTATTGTGTGGTGCTTTCAAGCTGTGTTTGGCCAAACAAACACTTTCCCTAGGGTTCACAATGCGCTGACACTCAAATAAAGAGGCATGTTTAAACATATCATAAATTACTATGCACATAAGACACATTTCAGAAGGACGAAATGGTACTGATAACATTCTTTGAATTCTACTCATATCATTACTCAAGGATCTGTGTTAAGTGTTTGTGTGCGTGTGTGTGTGTGTGTGTGTGTGTGTGTGTGTGTGTGTGTGTGTATGATAGAGGCCCCTCAGTAGGGGCAGGTCAAATGAGAGGCAGCGTGCCTGCTGTGACAGCGCCTCAATCTCTTCACTTAAAGCCAACAGAGGGTTTGTGTGTGTGCGTGTGTGTGCGTGTGTGTGCGTGTGTGTGTGTGTGTAGGGGTCCACTCAGTCAAAGCCCTAGTCTCCAGCCCTATTGTATCAGAGCAGGGCAAAGCTAAAAGGGCATGACCAGGTTTAGAGTTGGACTCTTTCTCCATCTCCCTCAAACACAGACAAACACAACTCAGCACAAAGAAGACAATTAACAGCCAAAAAAAGCAAAGAGAAATTAAACACACACACATGCACGCACCCTCACCCTCACACACACACACACACAAACACACACACAAACACGCACACATAAATACACACAGGGAGAGACACTATATACAGCAGTATGTGGACAGCCCTTAAAATGAGTGGATTTGGCTATTTCAGCCACACCCGTTGCTGACAGGTGTATAAAATCGAGCACACAGCCATGCAATCTCCATAGGAAAACATTTATAGTAGAATGGCCTTACTATAGAGCACAGTGACTTTAAACATGGCATCGTCATAAGATGCCACCTTTACAACAAGTCAGTTTGTCCAATTTCTGCCCTGCTAGAGCTGCCCCGGTTACTGTCGTGTGATTGTGAAGTGGAAACGTCTAGGAAAAACAACAACTCAGCCGCGAAGTGGTAGACCACACAAGCTGGAAGAACGGAACCGCTGAGTGCTGAAGTGCGTAGAGAGTAAAAATGGTCTGTCCTCGGTTGCAACACTAACTACTGAGTTCCAAACTGCCTTTGGAAGCAACGTCAGCACAAGAACTGTTCGTCGGGAGCATCATGAAATGGGTTTCCATGGCCGAGCAACCGCACAGTGGTGTAAAGCTCACCGCCATTGGACTCTGGAGCAGTGGAAACGCGTTCTCTGGCAGATGCCAGTGAACGCTACCTGCCCGAATGCATTATGCCAACTGTAAAGTTTGGTGGAGGAGGAATATCGGTCTGGGGCTGTCGTTCATGGTTTGGGCTAGGCCGCTTAGTTCCAGTGAAGGGAAATCTTAACGCTACAGCATACAATGACATTCTAGACGATTATGTGCTTCCAACTTTGTGGCAACAGTTTGGGGAAGGCCCTTTCCTGTTTCAGCATGACAATGCCCCTGTGCACAAAGAGAGGTCCATACAGAAATGGTTTGTCGAAATCACTGTGGAAGACCTTGACTGGCCTGCACAGAGCCCTGACCTCAACCCCATTGAAGACCTTTGGGATGAATTGGAATGCCGATTGCGAGCCAGGCCTAATCGCCCAACATCAGTGCCCAACCTCACTAATGCTCTTGTGGTTGAACTGAAGCAAGTCCCCGCAGCAACGTTCCAACATCTAGTGGAAAGCCTTCCCAAAAGAGTAGAAGAGGCTGTTATAGCAGCAAAGGGGGGACCAACTCCATATTAATGACCATGATTTTAGTATGAGATGTTCGACAAGCAGGTGTCCACATACTTTTGGTCATCTAGTGTATATTCCAATGGTCCAAAATAACTTGACTGAGAGGCGCAGTGAGTGGAACATTAAAGTTGATGATTTAAAAGCTTTTATTATACCAATGGCTAGCATCCTGCTATATTTACACCAAGATAGAGGGAAGGTATGGAAGGCCATCCTCAAGGCCTCAGACACACACCCACATGCACCCATGCACAATACATCATTCAATCACTCATACACACAGATGAACATGGCTAAACCCTGTTTTATGAAACCACACACACACTGACACACACACTTCGGCAAAGAAATCCAGGAAACATTTTCTCACACACCCGGGAGCCATCCCAGCACAATGTTCTCTCACTGAGTCACAACTGAGTAATCCTCTCTTGCACCATCACACAGACCTGTTACATACTGAACACGAACGCACGAACACACACACACACACACACACACACACAGCATGCAATAGACACGCACACCTGCACACACCAAAACTAAATTCACAAAAGCCAATGAGAGAATGATGATTCTGTAGCAGTGGTATTGTGTGACACTCAAACAGCAGTTAAGTGCTGTTGAAGTGTGTGTGTGTGTGTGTGTGTGTGTGTGTGTTTGTTTGTGTGTAACATACTATAACAGTAACTTACGTGAAAGGGAGTGTCCTCCTTTGGGCATGAATTCAAACAGTACAGGGTTATCGTCCCCCAGCATCTCAGCCCGTAGCGAAAGCAGGCTGTTTTTACTCATCAATGCTGCCCTCAGATTGGCTACCGATGGTGTAGTCCCACCCCCGGTCCCGCCTCCTGCGCCATCTGATTCGCTGGCACCCGGGAAGTTGGCCTCGCCCATTGTCAGAGCTTCTTCCTGTTTGAGGAAGAAGTCGAGATGTTCTCCGCGACTGTCTGAGCTGTTGGGCTCTGTCACATCTGCACCTGGAGACAGAGAGGAATCATTCATTCATTGGTTGATTGAATTTGATTGATTGATTGATGATTGATCTTTATTAGTTATGTTGAACAGCACAAAATTATACTTTACACATATGACAACATAAACCATGTAAGATATCAAACTAATGACACATTTTTTAAATGAGTACACTAAAGCACTTTACCATAGACTTGCCCCCCAAAAAACATAGTGTACAGTGTTCAGACCCATTCCCTTTTTCTACATTTTATTACATTACAGCCTTATTCTAAAATTGATTAAACAGATTTTTTCCCTCATCAATCTACACACAATATAAAACAGAAATACCTTATTTACATAAGTATTCAGACCCTTTGCTATGAGACTTGAAATTGAGCTCAGGTGCATCCTGTTTCCATTGATCATCCTTGAGATGTTTCTACAACTAGATTGGAATTCACCTGTGATACATTTATTTGATTGGACATTATTTGGAAAGGCACAGACCTGATAAGGTCCCACAGTTGACAGTGCATGTCAGAGCAAATCAAGCCATGAGGTCAAATAAATTGTCCGTAGAGCTCCGAGACAGGATTGTGTCAAGGAACGGTGCTGGGGAAGGGTACCAGAACATGTCTGCAGCCTTGAAGGTCCCCAAGTACACAGTGGCCACCATCATTATTAAATTGAATGAATTTGGAACCACCAAGACTCTTGAGTCAGAGTTCCTCTGTGGAGATGCGAGAACCTTCCAGAAGGACAACCATCTCTGCAGCACGCCACCAATCAGGCCTTTATGGTAGCATGGCCAGACGGAAGCCATTCCTCAGTAAAAGGCACATCTCTGGAGAGATCCGAAAATAGCTGCGCAGCAACGCTCCCCATCCAACCTGACAGAGCTTGAGAGGATCTGCAGAGAAGAATGAGAGAAACTCACCAAGTACAGGTGTGCCAAGCTTGTAGCGTCATACCCAAGAAGACTCAAGGCTGTAACCGCTGCCAAAGGTGCATCAACAAAATACTGAGTAAAGGGTCTGAATACTTATGTGCATTTTATATTTCCATATTTTTTAATATACATTTGCAAAAATGTCTAAAAAACTATGTTTGCTTTGTCATTATGGGGTAGTGTGTGTAGATTGATAATTGAATCAATTTCAGAATAAGGCTGTAATGTAAGAAAATGTGGAAAAAGCTAATGGTCTGAATACTTTCTGAATGCGTTGTACGGATGACCGATATTCCTTTGTTTTCAGATCTGTTAGTGAGAAATGGGACAGATGAGAGAAGTGGGTAGTTGCAGCCCAATATGGCGGCCGATACTGGCTGTGTTGAAAGAAAGTAGGCATATCGAAAGCACACATGTAATTGGTTTGACTTTTTGTCAGTTGTTGCCAGCGAGTGCAGAGGTTCGTGGTGACATGACTGTAGAGCAGGAGTGGGCAACTCCAGTCCTCCAGGGCCTGAATGGTGTCACTCTTCTTCTCCATCCCTAGCAAACACAGCTGACTACAAACTGCATTCTAAACTGAAGATCATGATTAGGTGATTATTGGAGGCAGGTGTGTTAGCTGAGGCTGGAGCAAAACTGTGCAGGGGTGGAAAAGTAAAGATACCTTCATAGAAAATGACTCAAGTAAAAGTGAAAGTCACCCAGTAAAATACTACTTGAGTAAAATACCAAGTATTTGGTTTGAAATATACTGAAGTATCAACAGTAAATGTAATTGCTAAAATATACTTAAGTATCAAAAGTAAAAGTAAAAGTGAAAATAACTTCACATTCCTTATACTAAGCAAACTAGATGGCACAATGTTCTTGTTTTTAATTTATTTATGGATAGCTAGGGGCTCCATCAGTCAGACATCATTAACAAACTAAGCATGTGTTTAGTAAGTCTGCCAGATCAGAGGCATTAGGGATGATCAGGGATGTTCTCTTGACAAGTGTATGAATTAGACCATTTTCCTGTCCTGCTAAGCATTCAAAATGTAACGAGTACTTTTGGGTGTCAAAGAAAATGTATGGAGTAAAAAGTACCACATTTTCTTTAGGAATGTAGTGAAGTAAAAGTAATAATTGTAAAAAATATGAATAGTTAAGTACAGACACCCCAAAAAACGACTTAAGTAGTATTTTAAAGTATTTTTACTTAAATACTTTCCACCACTGTAAATGTGACACCAATCAGGCCTCCGAGGACTGCAGCTGACCATCCCTGCTGTACAGGATGGTGCATTAAAACATACTTTGGGGAAACTCAGAATGATGGAGTGGTGAAATCTCTCACGCTGTGGAAAAACATTGCATGTAATTAAATGCATATATCTTAACATGCGTTCATGTTGTGAATATTTTACATTTATCACATTTCATTTTTGTTGTGTAGACCACTGTGCGCAATGTCAAAGATAAAATGTCCCATTACGATACACCAATAGCAAGCTTGCTTTAAGGCAGACCTATGGGTTACATGCCCGGCTGCAAGCTTGCTTTAAGGCAGACCTATGGGTTACATGCCCGGCTGCAAGCTTTCTTTAAGGCAGACCTATGGGTTACATGCCCGGCTGCAAGCTTGCTTTAAGGCAGACCTATTGGGTTACATGCCCGGCTGCAAGCTTGCTTGAAGGCAGACCTATGGGTTACATGCCCGGCTGCAAGCTTGCTTTAAGGCAGACCTATGGGTTACATGCCCGGCTGCAAGCTTGTTTAAAGGCAGACCTATGGGTTACATGCCCGGCTGCAAGGTTGTTTAAAGGCAGAACTATGGGTTACATGCCCGGCTGCAAGCTTGCTTTAAGGTAGACCTATGGGTTACATGCCCGGCTGCAAGCTTGCTTAAAGGCAGAACTATGGGTTACATGCCCGGCTGCAAGGTTGTTTAAAGGCAGACCTATGGGTTACATGCCCGGCTGCAAGCTTGCTTAAAGGCAGAACTATGGGTTACATGCCCGGCTGCAAGGTTGTTTAAAGGCAGAACTATGGGTTACATGCCCGGCTGCAAGCTTGCTTAAAGGCAGACCTATGGGTTACATGCCCGGCTGCAAGCTTGCTTTAAGGCAGACCTATGGGTTACATGCCCGGCTGCAAGCTTGTTTAAAGGCAGACCTATGGGTTACATGCCCGGCTGCAAGCTTGCTTTAAGGTAGACCTATGGGTTACATGCCCGGCTGCAAGCTTGCTTTAAGGCAGACCTATGGGTTACATGCCCGGCTGCAAGCTTGTTTAAAGGCAGACCTATGGGTTACATGCCTGGCTGCAAGCTTGTTTAAAGGCAGACCTATGGGTTACATGCCCGGCTGCAAGCTTGTTTAAAGGCAGACCTACGGGTTACATGCCCTATGGGTTACATGCCCGGCTGCAAGCTTGCTTAAAGGCAGACCTATAGGTTACATGCCCAGCTGCAAGGTTGTTTAAAGGCAGACCTATGGGTTACATGCCCGGCTGCAAGCTTGCTTAAAGGCAGACCTATGGGTTACATGCCCAGCTGCAAGCTTGCTTTAAGGCAGACCTATGGGTTACATGCCCGGCTGCAAGCTTGCTTAAAGGCAGACCTATGGGTTACATGCCCAGCTGCAAGCTTGCTTAAAGGCAGAACTATGGGTTACATGCCCGGCTGCAAGCTTGCTTAAAGGCAGACCTATGGGTTACATGCCCAGCTGCAAGCTTGCTTAAAGGCAGACCTATAGGTTACATGCCCAGCTGCAAGGTTGTTTAAAGGCAGACCTATGGGTTACATGCCCGGCTGCAAGCTTGCTTTATTTTTTTATTTTTTTTTATTTCACCTTTATTTAACCAGGTAGGCTAGTTGAGAACAAGTTCTCATTTGCAACTGCGACCTGGCCAAGATAAGGCATAGCAGTGTGAACAGACAACACAGAGTTACACATGGAGTAAACAATTAACAAGTCAATAACACAGTAGAAAAAAGGGGAGTCTATATATACATTGTGTGCAAAAGGCATGAGAAGGTAGGCAAATAATTACAATTATGCAGATTAACACTGGAGTGATAAATGATCAGAAGGTTATGTACAGGTAGAGATATTGGTGTGCAAAAGAGCAGAAAAATAAATAAATAAAAACAGTATGGGGATGAGGTAGGTGAAAATGGGTGGGCTATTTACCAATAGACTATGTACAGCTGCAGCGATCGGTTAGCTGCTCAGATAGCAGATGTTTGAAGTTGGTGAGGGAGATAAAAGTCTCCAACTTCAGCGATTTTTGCAATTCGTTCCAATCACAGGCAGCAGAGAACTGGAACGAAAGGCGGCCAAATGAGGTGTTGGCTTTAGGGATGATCAGTGAGATACACCTGCTGGAGCGCGTGCTACGGATGGGTGTTGCCATCGTAACCAGTGAACTGAGATAAGGCGGAGCTTTACCTAGCATGGACTTGTAGATGACCTGGAGCCAGTGGGTCTGGCGACGAATATGTAGCGAGGGCCAGCCGACTAGAGCATACAAGTCGCAGTCGTGGGTGGTATAAGGTGCTTTAGTGACAAAACGGATGGCACTGTGATAAACTGCATCCAGTTTGCTGAGTAGAGTGTTGGAAGCAATTTTGTAGATGACATCGCCGAAGTCGAGGATCGGTAGGATAGTCAGTTTTACTAGGGTAAGTTTGGCGGCGTGAGTGAAGGAGGCTTTGTTGCGGAATAGAAAGCCGACTCTTGATTTGATTTTCGATTGGAGATGTTTGATATGGGTCTGGAAGGAGAGTTTAGAGTCTAGCCAGACACCTAGGTACTTATAGATGTCCACATATTCAAGGTCGGAACCATCCAGGGTGGTGATGCTGGTCAGGCGTGCGGGTGCAGGCAGCGAACGGTTGAAAAGCATGCATTTGGTTTTACTAGCGTTTAAGAGCAGTTGGAGGCCACGGAAGGAGTGCTGTATGGCATTGAAGCTCGTTTGGAGGTTAGATAGCACAGAGTCCAAGGACGGGCCGGAAGTATATAGAATGGTGTCGTCTGCGTAGAGGTGGATCAGGGAATCGCCCGCAGCATGAGAAACATCATTGATATATACAGAGAAAAGAGTCGGCCCGAGAATTGAACCCTGTGGCACCCCCATAGAGACTGCCAGAGGACCGGACAGCATGCCCTCCGATTTGACACACTGAACTCTGTCTGCAAAGTAATTGGTGAACCAGGCAAGGCAGTCATCCGAAAAACCGAGGCTACTGAGTCTGCCGATAAGAATACGGTGATTGACAGAGTCGAAAGCCTTGGCAAGGTCTATGAAGACGGCTGCACAGTACTGTCTTTTATCGATGGCGGTTATGATATCGTTTAGTACCTTGAGCGTGGCTGAGGTACACCCGTGACCGGCTCGGAAACCAGATTGCACAGCGGAGAAGGTACGGTGGGATTCAAGATGGTCAGTGATCTGTTTGTTGACTTGGCTTTCGAAGACCTTAGATAGGCAGGGCAGGATGGATATTGGTCTGTAACAGTTTGGGTCCAGGGTGTCGCCCCCTTTGAAGAGGGGGATGACTGCGGCAGCTTTCCAATCCTTGGGGATCTCAGACGATATGAAAGAGAGGTTGAACAGGCTGGTAATAGGGGTTGCGACAATGGCGGCGGATAGTTTCAGGAATAGAGGGTCCAGATTGTCAAGCCCAGCTGATTTGTACGGGTCCAGGTTTTGCAGCTCTTTCAGAACATCTGCTATCTGGATTTGGGTAAAGGAGAACCTGGAGAGGCTTGGGCGAGTAGCTGCGGGGGGGGGGGAGCTGTTGGACGAGGTTGGAGTAGCCAGGCGGAAGGCATGGCCAGCCGTTGAGAAATGCTTGTTGAAGTTTTCGATAATCATGGATTTATCGGTGGTGACCGTGTTACCTAGCCTCAGTGCAGTGGGCAGCTGGGAGGAGGTGCTCTTGTTCTCCATGGACTTCACAGTGTCCCAGAACTTTTTGGAGTTGGAGCTACAAGATGCAAACTTCTGCCTGAAGAAGTTGGCTTTAGCTTTCCTGACTGACTGTGTGTATTGGTTCCTGACTTCCCTGAACAGTTGCATATCGCGGGGACTGTTCGATGTTAGTGCAGTCCGCCACAGGATGTTTTTGTGCTGGTCGAGGGCAGTCAGGTCTGGAGTGAACCAGGGGCTATATCTGTTCTTAGTTCTGCATTTTTTGAACGGAGCATGCTTATCTAAAATGGTGAGGAAGTTACTTTTAAAGAAAGACCAGGCATCCTCAACTGACGGGATGAGGTCAATGTCCTTCCAGGATACCCGGGCCAGGTCGATTAGAAAGGCCTGCTCACAGAAGTGTTTTAGGGAGCGTTTGACAGTGATGAGGGGTGGTCGTTTGACTGCGGCTCCATAGCGGATACAGGCAATGAGGCAGTGATCGCTGAGATCCTGGTTGAAGACAGCGGAGGTGTATTTGGAGGGCCAGTTGGTCAGGATGACGTCAATGAGGGTGCCCTTGTTTACAGAGTTAGGGTTGTACCTGGTGGGTTCCTTGATGATTTGAGTGAGATTGAGGGCATCTAGCTTAGATTGTAGGACTGCCGGGGTGTTAAGCATATCCCAGTTTAGGTCACCTAACAGAACAAACTCTGAAGCTAGATGGGGGGCGATCAATTCACAAATGGTGTCCAGGGCACAGCTGGGAGCTGAGGGGGGTCGGTAGCAGGCGGCAACAGTGAGAGACTTATTTCTGGAGAGAGTAATTTTCAAAATTAGTAGTTCGAACTGTTTGGGTATGGACCTGGAAAGTATGACATTACTTTGCAGGCTATCTCTGCAGTAGACTGCAACTCCTCCTCCTTTGGCAGTTCTATCTTGACGGAAGATGTTATAGTTGGGTATGGAAATCTCAGAATTTTTGGTGGCCTTCCTGAGCCAGGATTCAGACACGGCAAGGACATCAGGGTTAGCAGAGTGTGCTAGAGCAGTGAGTAAGACAAACTTAGGGAGGAGGCTTCTGATGTTGACATGCATGAAACCAAGGCTTTTTCGATCACAGAAGTCAACAAATGAGGGTGCCTGGGGACATGCAGGGCCTGGGTTTACCTCCACATCACCCGCGGAACAGAGAAGGAGTAGTATGAGGGTGCGGCTGAAGGCTATCAAAACTGGTCGCCTAGGGCGTTGGGGACAGAGAATAAGAGGAGCAGGTTTCTGGGCATGGTAGAATATATTCAGGGCATAATGCGCAAACAGGGGTATGGTGGGGTGCGGGTACAGCGGAGGTAAGCCCAGGCACTGGGTGATGATGAGAGAGGTTGTATCTCTGGACATGCTGGTTGTAATGGGTGAGGTCACCGCATGTGTGGGGGGTGGGACAAAGGAGGTAACAGGGGTATAAAGAGTGGAACTAGGGGCTCCATTGTAAACTAAAACAATGATAACTAACCTGCACAACAGTATACAAGGCATATTGACATTTGAGAAAGACATACAGCGAGGCATACAGTAATCACAGGTGTTGAATTGGGAGAGCTAGCTAAAACAGTAGGTGAGACAACAGCTAATCAGCTAGCACAACAACAGCAGGTAGAATGGCGATTGATTAGGCAGAGAGGGTCGGATTAACTACACACAGAGCCTAAGTGCGGCTGGGGCCGACAGATAAAACATAAACAAGCAGAATGGATTACCGTGATTAATGGACAGTCCAGCATGCATCAGCTATGTAGCCAAGTGATCAGTGTCCAAGGGGCAGCGGTGGATGGGGCAGGGAAGCTGGACTGGTGAGTGTTATCCAGGTTAGAAAACTAACAATGACCAAATAGCTTGTAGCCAGTTAGCTGGTTAGCTTCTGGAGGTTCTTGAGTGTGTTCTAAAAATGTAAAGATAATAGCGGTTCCGTATCACATTGGGTGAGGCAGGTTACCGGAAGGTATAAACAAATTAAAAATCGAAAAGGGGTAGAAAGTAAATATGGGTTCAGTGAGTGTTTGGGACGCGGCGATTCAGACGGTTAGCAGGCCTGTGCTAACAAGCTAACAGTTAGTAGACGGTGCTAAACACGGTAGCAGTTAGCGGACCGGGCTAAACAAGCTAGCAGTTAGCAGGCCGAATTTGCAAGCAAGGAGATAGCAAGGGCTAGAGAGTTAGCCTTTGGGGACGTCGCGATGGGGGTATCTGTTTATTCCTCTTCATGCAGTGACATCGATGGACCGGTCGTGGGTCTGGATATTGTAGCCCAGGAGCTCAAAATGTTCCGTTTGCGATGGGAATCCGGGGATGAAAAATAAAATAATAAATAGGTCCGTTATGCTCTGGTTAGAGTCGCGTTGTTCGAGCTGGCGAGAGCTTTCCGAGCTAAAGGTTAGCTGATGACCGGTTAGCTGAAGACCGCTAGCAATGTTTTGCTGAAGCTGGTAGTTCGTTGGCTAGCTTCAGTTGAGGGGTTCCAAGGTCCGAAGTAAAT